>NC_092237.1:45662420-45722420 GCF_036320965.1 Panulirus ornatus
ATTATGTACATGGGTATATATGTATATGTCTGTGTGGGTATATATATGTATAAATTGAGATATATAGGCATGTATATTTGCAGGTGTGGACGTGTATGTATATTCATGTGTATGTGGGTGGGTTGGGCCATTCTTTTGTCCGTTTCCTTGCGCTATCTCGCTAACGCGGGAGACAGCGACAAAGCAAAATAAATAAATATAATATATATATATATATATATATATATATATATATATATATATATATATATATATATATATATACAGACATATATACACGTGTACGTAATTCATACTGTCTGCCCTTATTCATTTCCGTCGCCACCCCGCCACACATGAAATGAACAACTCCCCTCCCCCCGCATGTGCGCGAGGTAGCGCTAGGAAAACACAAAAAAGGCCACATTCGTTCACACTCAGTCTCTAGCTGTCATGTATAATGCACCAAAACCACAGCTCCCTTTCCACATCCAGGCCCCACAGAACTTTCCATGGTTTACCCTAGACGCTTCACATGCCATGGTTCAATCCATTGACAGCACATCGACCCCGGTATACCACATCGTTCCAATTCACTCTATTCTTTGCACGCCTTTCACCCTCCT
Organism: Panulirus ornatus; assembly: GCF_036320965.1. Classification (NCBI taxonomy): domain Eukaryota; kingdom Metazoa; phylum Arthropoda; class Malacostraca; order Decapoda; family Palinuridae; genus Panulirus; species Panulirus ornatus. The sequence goes on from NC_092237.1 coordinate 45,663,026, forward strand.
GCATGTTCAGGTCCCGATCACTCAAAATCTTTTTCACTCCATCTTTCCACCTCCAATTTGGTCTCCCACTCCTCCTCGTTCCCTCCACCTCCGACACATATATCCTCTTGGTCAATCTTTCCTCACTCATTCTCTCCATGTGACCATACCATTTCAAAACACCTTCTTCTGCTCTCTCAACCACACTCTTTTTATTACCAGATATCTCTCTTACACTTTCATTACTTACTCGATCAAACCACCTAAGTAATGAAAGAGTAAGAGAGATGTGTGGTAATAAATAAACAAATAAATGGTTTGGATGGTATTGCAGTGGAATTTATTAAAAAAGGGTGTGACTGTATTGTTGACTGGTTGGTGAGGTTATTTAATGTAAGTATGACTCATGGTGAGGTGCCTGAGGATTGGCGGAATGCGTGCATATTGCCATTGTACAAAGGCAAAGGAGATAAGAGTGAGTGCTCAAATTTCATAGGTATAAGTTTGTTGAGTATTCCTGGTAAATTATATGGGAGGGTATTGATTGAGAGGGTGAAGGCATGTACAGAGCATCAGATTGGGGAAGAGCAGTGTGGTTTCAGAAGTGGTAGAGGATGTGTGGATCAGGTGTTTGCTTTGAAGAATGTATGTGAGAAATACTTAGAAAAGCAAATGGATTTGTATGTAGCATTTATGGATCTGGAGAAGGCATATGATAGAGTTGATAGAGATGCTCTGTGGAAGGTATTAAGAATATATGGTGTGGGAGGCAAGCTGTTAGAAGCAGTGAAAAGTTTTTATCGAGGATGTAAGGCATGTGTACGTGTAGGAAGAGAGGAAAGTGATTGGTTCTCAGTGAATGTAGGTTTGCGGCAGGGGTGTGTGATGTCTCCATGGTTGTTTAATTTGTTTATGGATGGGGTTGTTAGGGAGGTGAATGCAAGAGTTTTGGAAAGAGGGGCAAGTATGAAGTCTGTTGTGGATGAGAGAGCTTGGGAAGTGAGTCAGTTGTTGTTCGCTGATGATACAGCGCTGGTGGCTGATTCATGTGAGAAACTGCAGAAGCTGGTGACTGAGTTTGGTAAAGTGTGTGAAAGAAGAAAGTTAAGAGTAAATGTGAATAAGAGCAAGGTTATTAGGTACTGTAGGGTTGAGGGTCAAGTAAATTGGGAGGTAAGTTTGAATGGAGAAAAACTGGAGGAAGTAAAGTGTTTTAGATATCTGGGAGTGGATCTGGCAGCGGATGGAACCATGGAAGCGGAAGTGAATCATAGGGTGAGGGAGGGGGCGAAAATCCTGGGAGCCTTGAAGAATGTGTGCAAGTCGAGAACATTATCTCGGAAAGCAAAAATGGGTATGTTTGAAGGAATAGTGGTTCCAACAATGTTGTATGGTTGCGAGGCGTGGGCTATGGATAGAGTTGTGCGCAGGAGGGTGGATGTGCTGGAAATGAGATGTTTGAGGACAATGTGTGGTGTGAGGTGGTTAGATCGAGTAAGTAACGTAAGGGTAAGAGAGATGTGTGGAAATAAAAAGAGCGTGGTTGAGAGAGCAGAAGAGGGTGTTTTGAAATGGTTTGGGCACATGGAGAGAATGATTGAGGAAAGATTGACCAAGAGGATATATGTGTCGGAGGTGGAGGGAACGAGGAGAAGTGGGAGACCAAATTGGAGGTGGAAGGATGGAGTGAAAAAGATTTTGTGTGATCGGGGCCTGAACATGCAGGAGGGTTAAAGGAGGGCAAGGAATAAAGTGAATTGGAAAGATGTGGTATACCGGGGTTGACGTGCTGTCAGTGGATTGAATCAGGGCATGTGAAGCGTCTGGGGTAAACCATGGAAAGCTGTGTAGGTATGTATATTTGCGTGTGTGGACGTGTATGTATATACATGTGTATGGGGGTGGGTTGGGCCATTTCTTTCGTCTGTCTCCTTGCGCTACCTCGCAAACGCGGGAGACAGCGACAAAGAAAAAAAATAAATATATATATATATATATATATATATATATATATATATATATATATATATATATATATATATTATTCATTTATTTGTTTATTTATTACCACACATCTCTCTTACCCTTTCATTACTTTCATTACTTAGATGGAACAGAGAAGGGGGCCAGGTGAGGATATTCCCTCAAAGGCCCAGTCCTCTGTTCTTAATGCTACCTCGCTAATGCGGGAAATGGCGAATAGTATGAAAGAAAGAAAGATATATATATATATATATATATATATATATATATATATATATATATATATATATATATATATATATATATATATATATATATATATATATCCTGGAGAGTAAGCAGGTTAGCACGACAATAAAGGTTTAAAGAATGTAAGAAGACAGAAGGTGGATGAGGGTGAAGGTTAATGGAGTCCTTTAATTGCGATGAAGTGCAGGCAGTGAAATCAGGCCTGCAAGACGACACTCAGGATTCGGCAAGAGAGAAGGTGTGGCACACCGCATGAAGGACGACGAATGCTTTAAAAAGCTGTCTGACTTGCAAACGTGTCAGTCCACAAGTGATAACACTACTGTGTGAGGTTAAGGGTGGCTGTAATGATTCCATATGCGTCAGGTAATGATTAAGGGAAGACGGGGTAAGGCTACGTTGTGTAGGGAGCACGAGAGAGCAACACAAGATGTAGAACCAGGGGAGAAAGTGTGCATGATGGGTGGCTTGAGTGGGTGGCTGGGGGGGAAAGAGCTGAAGGTTACGGGGTCCCGGTGTCATGCGAAGTTTTCCAACTCGCGAAATACATGACCACGGGACAGACAACTGAACACGCGTACCGACTGCCGGTTGAAGGTGCGCAATGCTCAGCAAGTCCCATAATATTTCGGCAAGGTGATGGACGAGTCACCGTGTTCAGCCACCATTTGATTACTCAAGCAGTTTTGGGTCCGGTTTAAGAACTGTATGTGTGTGTGTGTGTGTGTGTGTGTGTGTGTGTGTGTGTGTGTGACGTTTCTGTTCATAACACAGACTGTTGGTGGCCTACGAGCAACTCTTGATACTTGGAGACGCTTTAGAATGGAGAGATGAGTGGAAACCTTGAAGACAGAACTTGCAGACTGAACATATACTTCGTATGGCGAGTCCCTGCAATTACCTTTAGAAAATCAGGCCACCAGCCTCGCATATCGCATTCATCATAATATTCCATCTCTCTTCTGTGCCTCCAAGTTGTTCAACAGTAGGCTAGTAATTCGGTAACAATCAATTAGGTAGCATTAAGCGCACTGGTCCACTACAGGTCGTAAGACGCAACATAAGGATGCAAAATCACCGAGGCCTAGTTATGAGACCTCTTCTGCATTGCATCATCTTTTACACACGTCGGGTGGGAGCGCACAACAAATTACCTGCTCTTGCGGCAAAAATCGCTTCATAAGTGACGTCAATAGATGTCTTCATGAGCTCACAGCAATACAATTAAGTCTTCATCACGCATGCAATGAGACTATAATGGTGGTCATTTATCTCGCACGCTCTGATATCTCACACCTAATCACGTGAAATATCTGACGCATTACGGCAGGTCACTCATTTCGCACGTCAGACATTTCGATGGACACCTGCTGTAAGTGGACAATGGTGAAGCAATACGTGGAGTACGTACCCCAGCAGGCATGAGCGGTGTTCATACATACATCACACATGAAGATAATCATCAAAACAGGAGGGAAAGACTCAGGGGAAACAGTGGAAACAAGAGCATGATTGATCCGGTAAAGGAAGAGGGACTCTAGCAGGTAGTGATCATGATCCACTATGATCTAGGAACGGTTTGGGAGGCTAGAGAGGAACGAATAGCGGTCGCTTGCTATAGAGGAATTTACTGACTGGAAAATCTGGTCTCAATCGAGGAATTAACGTAAAGTGAAAGTAAGGGGCACTTTTATGTGTACGGAGAGCCATTTTTATCACACAGGGTACGGGTTGAGGATGCGTGTGAGTGATGTGGATATCATATGTATCTAATCCACCCCAATACGATGGAGCAATGGTAAGATAAATGGACAGATAGACAAAAAAAAAAAAAAGAAATCATAGCGGTAATCACAATAGTTCTGTGTTCACTTGTTACCAATTACGTACACATGTTCCGACCTGCCAATCCCTAATTCTGGTCTTGTGTTTACCTCGGGAGTGTTCGGTGGTGGTAGTAGTACACATCGTGTCATAACACTTGACGTTAGAGCTACCTACTCTCTCAGCATCTCTTGCTTTTCACGTAGGTCTTTCAGACACTATGAACGAGCAGGCACACAACAGCAGTACTTTTTATACTTTGGCTGCGGTCTATCACTGTTTTAAGGACTGAACTGGTTGGCCATTTTCTTTAGAAAAACCTTAACCAAATGAATCCAACATTAAGAAAGAATCCAAAGGGACTAGGCATCGAGTAAATGGCAGTAACATTTATGAAAGCCGAGAGTGTTACGGACCCCCTTTGATACCACATACGTTGAAGTTTGACACGAGTCGTTAATATGAGGTAGGAGGCTCCACGAGCAGGGAGGGTGAGCGTGGGTGGCTGGAGACCCCACATTCTCGATGTCGCAGGCTGCGGCACCCCTCGACCTATACCTTTAAAGAGGCGACATGCTGTTCCAAGGCACATGAAGAACATCCTGCAAGGTAGTGGAGGGTGTCGTGTTACTCAAAGCTTGCATCTTCGTACTCAAGGATCCTACCATCGTACTGGAGACGTAAAGTCTCACAATTTATCGTAAACTAGATATATCCATAGGTCAGCCTCAGCCATTAGCAGGATACATCATGTGATTCAGACTTATATTTAACCAGGAGTCCATATGATAGAGAGGTGAAGGTCTTCACATATCCTCCTCCAGCATATAACAGTATGTTTCTTCCGTCATGTGGAGTTCCACTGACCCTAGCCACTCTTACCATCTGCTCCGCCAAATGGTTTACGCTAGGCTTTTCCCTTCGCCTTCGTCAGCTGCTTCATTATCGTTCGTATTTTCACCGCGGATCCACATACGTATTCATTATTCTTTACTTGTAAGGTGATCTCTTTTTAAGTGTCCAGTGGGACGAGTGAGTAATGTGGATTAGTTCTCCAGCGGTAATTAACATCTAGAACAATGGTCTCAAGTACGTCCACCTCCCAGTGCACCCTCCCGCCCGACACTCACCCCCCCCCCCCCCCGGGGCGGTGTTGCCGGCAACTCTAGCATCTGTCGTTTGACCGACAGGTTCTTCATTTCTTGCATTACATCCTCTTCTTTTGTCATTATCTCTTCTTCATATCACAACCCGCTGTTACTCACCATTTCATCACATCTAATCATCCCTTGTATGCAATGTATATCTACAACACTGTGAATGTAACATCATGCCGTTGGTCACTTGAGCCGATGATTTGATTTTTCCAAGCGTCTACAACAGACGTAGTTGCCTTCTACTTATTCTTTATACTTTTGGAAATTTTGCCTCCTGATGCCACGCACGAAATGAAGTAAATAAATTCTTCAATAAGCATACACGGAGAATATATGTAAAAGTAGACAATTCCACATATGAGGCTAAAAGCTAACTACTGGACATGAGGGTAGCAAGGGACGTGTGATCCTCAAATAACAATCCCAAAGCCGTTGTTTGTAGAACAATGAACATAACATTAAACATCCAGCGAACAGTTAAGCGTGACGGCTCACCACCAGGACACGACATCACGGTTTCCGTAACTAAGGGTCGCCAAGCTCGCATTTGGGGGATCGCTTACTGTATCTTCCGACCCACCATTGTAAGCCGGCCGGCGGGGTAGCTGCCTTCCTGGCTACCGGACCGACGTAAGGCTTACGGTCGTGAGAGGCGGGAATCGTTAATTCGCGCGTGAAGAAACCTCCTGCGATGCCATGCCCTAGATCCAAAGTGTCATTGTAACATACCAAACTGAGAGATTAAGATTGTTGGAATAACTGTACAACAGAAAGCACAAGAAGTGAGCAGAGTTTCCTGTTGCGTCAGCTGTGTTGGCCCGCATGTAGACCTGTGAGTGGTGACGGCGAGTTGGGCTGACGGTGTCAGCATCGCCACACACACACACACACACACACACACACACACAGGTAGGCCAAGGTCTCACGTTGTTCCCATGGTCACTGGCCAACTACTTATATTGGCAAATTATCTTCCTCAGTTCCACATGCGCGAGGTTATCTTTAACCCGACTATCAGCAATGCGCCCGATCACATCACAAGAGAATCAGATTTTAAAAAAAGAAAAGACAGAGAGACAATGATTCAAGCACACGTAAGTACACCAGTACTGGAAGTGAGTGCAGGACGCGGTGACAGGTCACAATATCGCTGGAGGTGAAAACTTGTGGGACAAGGTCAGTCGACGTCATGCTCCTCGATTTCATACGTATATCCGGAGGATCATGAAGCCTGCGCACTCACCTACTGCGCCGGTCGTTGGGGGTGGGGGTTAATACTGGACGAACCAGCGCTACTTCATGGTAGTGTTACATCTTAATCATACATGGCTGGACCGGGGCGGAGGAGGGGCAGTGGAGGAAGTACACTGGTGAACAGTATTCATTGTTCAAGAGGACCTATGATGAAATTTTTTTTTCCAAATAGACGCGTAGCGCTCACCGCACATGCAATTAACACCTGGCGTTCAACCGATCCTCAAGGACTAACCACACCCAGTGATTTTTAACCTTTGTGATCGTGTGAGAAGCGTTGTGCATAGCAAGGAGACTATATATACAGGACGACACACAAGCTCACAGATAAAGTGAGGCCGAGGCCATTTTCGGGCAGCGCCGCTATGGAGCCATCTATCTTAAGGCGTCAGATAATGAACGCTCTGGGAATCACAGGAAACGCAAGCTGTCTCCTCCTCTGCGTCTGGTGTTTCGTCGACCCTGCTATTTCTCCTGGGAGAGAGAAAAATGATCATACGTGAGGAGAGGCGGAGAGATAGATAGATAGATAGATAGATAGATAGATAGAGAGAGAGAGAGAGAGAGAGAGAGAGAGAGAGAGAGAGAGAGAGAGAGAGAGAGAGAGAGAGGATAAGGGAAAGAGATGAAGAGAGAGGGAGACGGGCGGGCCAGGAGAAACTCGGCCAGGAATCATCACACAACTTGTCCCAGTTCACCTTGTCAACACAGCCGTTCACCAGTGACTCGCCTGCTCCACTTATGACGTCACAAGGTCCTTCCGGGTCAGCCAAGGTCACGGAGGAGTCATCCTTAGGTTGGACTGTAGGTCATCTGGGGTCAATAGGGTAACTCCCGTGAGGTATTATCGACTTGTTTGTTTGCTGACTTTCACAGAGATACCAACGGCGATTAGCGCCTCGATAATGGCCCGTAAACTCAGTTATCAGAGAGAAGTGGCATCGCTTGACCTGACGTACATGACCTACTAACCCCAATCCATCTCCTCCCAAAAGGTATCTGACCCGATACCTCATTACCTGGATGACGTATCGATATTCTCGTTTTCTTTATTCCTGTAACAAATCTCCTAAACCTTTTCAACTGGCCTTCCTTGTTTTCATTTCTTCCCAGCGGTCCTGATCTAGTGTGAGAGGTCCCTACCTACCTCGGTATCATGTCACCGTCTGCCTCCCGCCGCACCTCCCTGACCGTGAGTGTGTCTGGCCAGCGGTTCCTCCGTGCTGATCCCTTCACTATATATCTCCCAGTGATCCTCTCGTACTCATGGCGTCTCCCAGTCATTCCAAGGATGTGATCGTCTCTCTCAGGACCTGCCAGTGGTTCGACCCTCACGTGAGCCTTTCTCAATCTGTCTAACCTCACTATAGAAGTTCTGCTATTCTTCTATTTCATTTCTTACATTTTTCCTTATCTACATCACTCTCGCATCTCTCCGTATGTCTATCTCCCTTCCAGCGTCTCTACCTGGATGTCTCTCATGTTCTCCACACTTCCGTTAATTGGAAAACCTAACTAATCAACTGAGACACAATACGGAAACTCACATATCGATAACTGGTACGCGCTGAAAAGGTGTATGAAGATATAACTTCAATGAAACTGCTTCGTATCGAAGCCCACTGTAGTGTGGTGAGATTAAACATATTTTTCACAAATAACAAACCCGCAATAATTTCCACGGCTTAAAAAAAAAAAAGAGTGACAATCGCCAGAATTAATCCGCCCCCCACACAACAAAGCAAACCGTAAACGATCCAGTCACATTTCGAACCAACGAACCTGAGATGTGTTCTCTATGTCCTCAGGATAAACCCGTCGGTTCATGGTGCACAGATCGACGGGTCAGGTACACAAAACACAAGTGATGGATTCAACGACAGGAACAGCCAGCCTTTCTTACTCCATGAAGAGGCAAGAGAAAATCAGTTTCATACGAGGCCCACACTATGGCTGCTGACACAGAATTACCTATATACGAATTTTCTCACAACAATAATGACCTCCACAACAACACGATGCGCAGGAAAGTGTGTCGTTTTTGCGCCATATTTTCACAAGACCAGATATGCTGTGTTCATACATGCTTGCTGGTTATACAGAGACCTACGTAATGGTATACTGGTCCCATACATGGCTACTAGTAAACAGAGAACGTACGCTGGTCTCGTACATGGCTACTGCTTAATACAGATGTCATGATACGCTGGTCTCATAATGGCTGGTGGCGAACGGAGAACAAATGCTGGTCTCATACATGGCTGATAGTGAACAGAGAACGCACGCTGGTCTCGTACATGGTCACTTGTGAACAGTCATGTTATACTGGTCTCATACATGGCTGCTGGTGAGGAGAGAACACATGATACAAACGAGAGAGACAGCAGACCTCAGGACAATCACACCTCAGCTCACGACTTGATGTAAATGGAATTCCAAAAGTACACAGATAAATTCCAAGCGCATTATCACGCCTCTCTCTCTCTCTCTCTCTCTCTCTCTCTCTCTCTCTCTCTCTCTCTCTCTCTCTCTCTCTCTCTCTCTCTCTCGCTAACGTAGCGCGGGATGCACACTTTACGACGTAAGGGAAAGAGAATGTGAGAGAGCTCAGGTCAGTGTACGACGTGGCTACGACGTAACCAGAGGCCCGTCATTCCAGCACGATCCGAACACTAGTTAAACATAACTGCGTTTTCTATCATCGTCATTACACCGAAAAACTGGTCAGCTGACCCAGACTTAATCATATTTCGTGGAGCTGAAAAAGACTCCTGTAAAGTAACCATTACACTATGTATACACACAAGAAAGGACAGCAACCTTAGTCTTCTGGCGTTACAGTGTGTTACAGCACTGTAAGTTCAGTAGAGATATTTCAACAATGTCTCTTAGAGGGCAAATATCCTTGGGGAAATAAAGATTTTTTGTCTGGGAATAATAAGTTAAAAATCAACACAACTCACAGCAAACTACAAAATCTGGCATCTTTCGCCTGAAATATTGCTAGATATTGCAGGAGGAATATATATATACATATATTCCCTGCTGTTTCATGGCGTAAGTCCTCTCACTCAGTCCAATTATACGTGATAAAATAAGTGTCGCTTGTATGAGCCTCAAATGTATTACAAGTGGCACCTGTTCAAGCCTTGACTTTACTTGTGGCCTCGAGAAACTGACTTAACGATGCTCAGCCCATAATGTTGGTCAGGCGAGGCTCCGCTCCACCTCTTTCTGTCCCACTTCTTACCCGTGGAAACGACGCGTCACGTCAACCGACATTTACAGCTGACATCCACATTCCCAGCATCAATGATACAGTCCTTACATGAACTACTGGTTGTTGCTTTGGAAGTTATAAACGTTCACCAGCCTAAGCTCTCCTTGACACTCTTCAGTAAAGCCAAAGTATTACGCAGTGTCAAGCTTAGGTTAAATCTCCTAACTCCACGGCCGTCTACTCCGGCGGCACTCCAGCCAACACAATCCAGTTTCTCGTGGAAAATATCAACCAAGGCAGCAGCGGGCGGTGCGGGAACAGTCTCCAGTCCCTTGACGGATCATAATGTTTTCCTCTCTAATAATGAGAATGTTCCACGTAACATTCCCGTGCATCGTCTCCATTTACCACACTAAGGAAGTAGGTGGCTGTAATGGCTTGCTGCCCTAACGACATAAATAATGTGTAAATATGGTACATACTCAGCGTCTGTCACGAGATTAACGAGGCGTTACGTCTGGCCCGTACACTTCCCTCCCTCACAGAAAGCGTACGTGCACACGTACACCCGTACCGTCTCAGGCGACTTGTTTGCCTGTTGGTGTTGTTTTTCTCTGATTAACATCTTGTTTTTTGACGCGTCCATTCTGCGGCGCGGGTGAGGTGTCATGCAGTGGGATGAAGCGTTTCCAAACATTTCAAGTAGTGTTTAAACGATGTGAGGCTATACTACACCAGCGGTACACGATCATATCCTCTGATTACACCAGTGAGTGCATGCTAGGACATAATACAACTAATTAATGATGAAGAAAATGTTATAACACAAAGAGGATGAGGAAGGAAAGGACGAATACGCTAACAGAGAAGAGAAGAGGAACCGAGACGATGTAAGGCTGAGCCTTGGTCACCTGCAGCAGAGTCAGGTCACCACCGTGGCTGGCTGGCCGTGGCTGGCTGGCTGCCGGCAGTGGTGGCTGAGGGAGGAGGAGTCCGCCCACGCATGTGTGAACAGGAGGCGGTGGGTTGCGGAATGCCGTTTTCTCCATAAATTCCTCCCCGCAACCAACTGGTGTGTCTACGTCGCTGCCGAACACCTTACCTTTCCCAGGAAGGTCAGCGATCAGCGCAACCGCCTCCGCCCACCTACCTCCACAACAACTTGCTTCCTTCATCTCAACCTCGTCCTGGCCATCTCAACCTCAGGCATTGTTGGCCGTTGAAACTCGTTTGTTTAGGGTTAAGAAAACTCTGTCAAACTTGACCGATGTTATGTCAGGGTCGCTGAGTTTTGAAATATAAATAAACAGCATCAAAGAACCCGTCCTTACTCACGCTGCTGAGGAAAACATGGCGCAAGCCGAAGACAGCCAGGGCACGGCCCAAACCCGTGATGATCCAACCGGCCACTGGCCAGTGCACGGCCTGGCCTGTAATGATCCAGCCGGCCACTGGCCAGTGCACGGCCTGTGCCGTAATGATCCAGCCGGCCACTGGCCAGTGCACGGCCCGGGCCTGCAATGATCTAAGCGCTGGCCAGTAAACGGCCCGACCCGTAATGATCCAGCCTCTGGCTGATGCACGGCCTGGCCCGCTATGATCCAGCCACTAGCCAGTGCACGGCCGGGCCCGCAATGATCCAGCCGTCCACTGGCCAGTGTACGGCTTATTCCGTAATGATATATAGCCGGCCACTGGCCAGTGCACGACCTGGCCTGTAATGATCTAGCCACTGGTCAGTGCACGAACTGGTCTGTAATGATCCAGCCACTGGCCAGTGCACGACCTGGCCTGTAATGATCCAGCCACTGGTCAGTGCACGACCTGGCCTGTAATGATCCAGCCACTGGTCAGTGCACGACCTGGCCTGTAATGATCCAGCCACTGGTCAGTGCACGAACTGGTCTGTAATGATCCAGCCACTGGTCAGTGCACGACCTGGCCTGTAATGATCCAGCCACTGGCCAGTGCACGACCTGGCCTGTAATGATCCAGCCACTGGTCAGTGCACGACCTGGCCTGTAATGATCCAGCCACTGGTCAGTGCACGAACTGGTCTGTAATGATCCAGCCGGCCACTGGCCGGTGCACGGCCTTGCCCATGATGATCTTGTCCCTTCCATATAACATCGCTCAAGTAACCGGGAGACACATGTCACAATATGAACACAAGAGACAAGACAAATACTAGTAAATACTGTTGAGACGTAGATACGCAAACCCTCCAGCGCGACCGTACGACCCTTGAGTACGACGATACGACCCCTTGGGCACAGAGGTAACACCCTACAGTATGTTGTGCCCTTTTAACTGGCCCTTAAAGATCAAGTCAAGGGCCACGCCATCAAACCCAAGGGTTCTATCGTCGTGCTAATGGTCGTAACGTCGTGCTCAAGGGTCGTACCGTCATGATCAAGGGTCGTACCGCCGTGTTCATAAGCGTAACGATTCAAGCCAATAGGTCGAACTGAGAATCTTAATGACGTGTGAAGTCAGCCAAGAACCGCCTGCAATATCTGGGAATCGCTGAAATCTTATAGAACGCCCAGAGCACGTGTGTCTCCGGACAACTGAGTCACAGAATACAACACTCTGAAGGCTACAGAAGCGTTACAGCTCCGTAAACCACACCTGATGTAAATGGCTAAGTAGCCCGTGCTGCAGAGGATGCAGTACCTGCAAATGCCATCGGGCGACACGAGAGATGAATGAAACTGCTCAGTAAATGAGATACGAGAGACAGGACGTCTCTTGGGGAGGAGGGACATCGACGAAAGCTGTTTTCTTTACCATGTGAAGCTGGGGGTGTAAGGGGAACTTGCCAACAAGAGGCGGGGGAATGTGACCTGCAGTGAGCAGGGAGGAGACGCCGACCTCGGTGTATGGAGGCCAGACCTTGAAGTGCCTTTGTCAAGCTGTTCACATGACCTCGCCCACACCCGGATGTAGACTGATCAGCTGATGTAGCCAAGCATGATGTAGGAGGAGGGAGAAACTGAATAACAGACAAAAGATGGCAGACCTAAATATCTCTGCTAAGGCACAGCGGTGACGAAGATATAGGGAGAGATGAGCGGAAGATGTAGTGTACATTCATCCTTGATGATCTACTTCACGAAGGATCATTATGTCATCTATAATCACAGTGATATGTCCTCTATAGCCACAGGACTGTGCGACGCCATTATCTTGATAGGCAAGTGTAGCAGGTGACAAGGCCACTAGTTCTTTCCACTTGAAACTTATGATGAATGTTAACCTGAGGCTCAAGATACCAAACATACCAATTGGATGACTCCAGGTGTATACAGGCGAGGGAAGTGGCAGTGTGTGTGTGTGTGTGTGTGTGTGTGTGTGTGTGTGTGTGTGTGTGTGTGTGTGGTGTACACAATAATGTGGTGGTGTGTGCATAACATGTAACACCACAGCAGCACGCCATCTGGATACAAAAACATTTTGTTATTCTTGTCATCAGCCTAGACCTATAACTACTCACTCTTCTTGTTTTCCCTCCCTTTATCTCCCGTTTCCTTCCTTACGACCCGTTTCCACTTTCATCATCCGTTAGTTACTGATGGTCACCGCTGATGAGGATGCTGTGTGTCTCCCTCACTCAAACTAGAACAAATGTTTCCCTCTCCCGGGGAGGCAAGGCGAGGCCGGCCCTGGTGACCGGCCACAGTCATCACTCTAGCCACAGTATTATCCACGAGGTCAGGAAACAAGTGACTGCGGTGGAGGACAGACGCTTGTGTCTCCACCGGACCGTCGTATTGTTCTATCTAATGTATAGCATCCGTCGACCCCACGCCATTAGACGCAGAGCTCGGCCCTTACGCTCTTCACTGACCACTAAGTACAAACCAAGAAGATCCTAGTCCTGGGATTCTTGCAGCTCCAACAGCTGCGCTGCGCTGAGTAGCAGGGACAGGAGAACCTCCTGGCAAGCCAGAAGGTTCTCTGACGTGACTGTACTGTCTTTCAATCAACTGATGGTGATACTTTCTTACCAAAAGGTGACTCTTCGTTCGCAGCCTCACCCCAAGCAGGTAGAGTCCGGCAACACCCACTCCTCAATGTACATTACCATATACATCCAGAAACATTACATTCAGTTAGATGTACATACAATCCAGTGATTACAAAGGACGCATCAAGTCTCTATCATCTACCATATCATGGATGAATCATACGAATGTACCATCAACTACATCACTTCCACTAGAAGTCACAACAGTTACTAGAAGGTCATGCCTGGGGAGCAAAACACACCAGCGTGAACAACACCATAATGTTTGACGAGGTTCCTAACACATAATACAGCTGGTGTCATCCTGATGTTGTCTGCCTACCGGTACCTTGCCACATGTATGTGTGATTAACATCTGCGTGTTGTGGGGGAGAGACTTTTACACTTGTGTTGCCCCTTCTCTTTACATTGTATATATGTACTAGGTCTTAACTCTAATGTGCACAAATATACCACAGCCTTAGCCAGGTAGCCAATTATATCGACCAGTAACTCATGGGAGGATGAACACTAGGGTTGGGTGAAGGCCGACTACCACGCCCAGGATTCGAACCTATGTGGGTACGACACCGGTCTGTCCCGTGCTAACTCATGGTCAGTAGCACTAACCACTACATCATGAGGTCCCGTGTGTGTGTGTGTGTGTGTGTGTGTGTGTGTGTGTGTGTGTGTGTGTGTGTGTGTGCTGTCGGGACTCTCAAAATACTATCTTTTAATCAGATAAACACACAAAATCTTGGTCACTGGTGAATTACAAATGTTTCTCAAGCCTAGTGAACATGAGCGCTGAACCCACTTGCCCTGCAGAACCTTCATCACCTCCCCACGACAAAGACTTCCCCATTCTCCACTAACAAGCCTCCATACTCCCCATTACGAACACTCCCCACTACAAAAACTCCCCCATTCTCTACTATCAAGCCTCCCTCCCCATTACCAAGCCTCCCTTCTACCAAGCTTTCACACCAACAGCTCCTGGAATCAACACATGTTCGCCTCCCGTAATCCCCAGCTTGATCTACTTGCATCCTAAGTTGCTGGAACTGGCTGGAATATGGTGTTTTTTTCAGTGTTAGGGTGGGACGAACAGTGCAGCAGAGGGTTGTGTTCAGCTGCTATTAGGCTACCACCACACAACTGTGAGGATGGTCACACCTGCCAAACTTTCACTCTCTCAGAATGATAACAGAAAGTCACATCACACACTCACAATGATTCCTGTTTTATATATTTTCTTAATACTATATCAACATGATTATTGGTTACTTATGCACAGCAAAAAGAATATATATATATATATATATATATATATATATATATATATATATATATATATATATATATATATATATCTAAATGTGTGTGGATGTAACCAAGATGTGAAAAAAGGAGAGATAGGTAGTATGTTTGAGGAAAGGAACCTGGATGTTTTGGCTCTGAGTGAAACGAAGCTCAAGGGTAAAGGGGAAGAGTGGTTTGGGAATGTCTGGGGAGTAAAGTCAGGGGTTAGTGAGAGGACAAGAGCAAGGGAAGGAGTAGCAATACTCCTGAAACAGGAGTTGTGGGAGTATGTGATAGAGTGTAAGAAAGTAAATTCTCGATTAATATGGGTAAAACTGAAAGTTGATGGAGAGAGGTGGGTGATTATTGGTGCATATGCACCTGGGCATGAGAAGAAAGATCAAGAGAGGCAAGTGTTTTGGGAGCAGCTAAATGAGTGTGTTAGTGGTTTTGATGCACGAGACCGGGTCATAGTGATGGGTGATTTGAATGCAAAGGTGAGTAATGTGGCAGTTGAGGGAGTAATTGGTATACATGGGGTGTTCAGTGTTGTAAATGGAAATGGTGAAGAGCTTGTAGATTTATGTGCTGAAAAAGGACTGATGATTGGGAATACCTGGTTTAAAAAGCGAGATATACATAAGTATACTTATGTAAGTAGGAGAGATGGCCAGAGAGCGTTATTGGATTACGTGTTAATTGACAGGCGTGCGAAAGAGAGACTTTTGGATGTTAATGTGCTGAGAGGTGCAACTGGAGGGATGTCTGATCATTATCTTGTGGAGGCTAAGGTGAAGATTTGTATGGGTTTTCAGAAAAGAAGAGTGAATGTTGGGGTGAAGAGGGTGGTGAGAGTAAGTGAGCTTGAGAAGGAGACCTGTGTGAGGAAGTACCAGGAGAGACTGAGTACAGAATGGAAAAAGGTGAGAACAATGGAAGTAAGGGGAGTGGGGGAGGAATGGGATGTATTTAGGGAATCAGTGATGGATTGCGCAAAAGATGCTTGTGGCATGAGAAGAGTGGGAGGTGGGTTGATTAGAAAGGGTAGTGAGTGGTGGGATGAAGAAGTAAGAGTATTAGTGAAAGAGAAGAGAGAGGCATTTGGACGATTTTTGCAGGGAAAAAATGCAATTGAGTGGGAGATGTATAAAAGAAAGAGACAGGAGGTCAAGAGAAAGGTGCAAGAGGTGAAAAAAAGGGCAAATGAGAGTTGGGGTGAGAGAGTATCATTAAATTTTAGGGAGAATAAAAAGATGTTCTGGAAGGAGGTAAATAAAGTGCGTAAGACAAGGGAGCAAATGGGAACTTCGGTGAAGGGCGCAAGTGGGGAGGTGATAACAAGTAGTGGTGATGTGAGAAGGAGATGGAGTGAGTATTTTGAAGGTTTGTTGAATGTGTTTGATGATAGAGTGGCAGATACAGGGTGTTTTGGTCGAGGTGGTGTGCAAAGTGAGAGGGTTAGGGAAAATGATTTGGTAAACAGAGAAGAGGTAGTGAAAGCTTTGCGGAAGATGAAAGCCGGCAAGGCAGCAGGTTTGGATGGTATTGCAGTGGAATTTATTAAAAAAGGGGGTGACTGTATTGTTGACTGGTTGGTAAGGTTATTTAATGTATGTATGACTCATGGTGAGGTGCCTGAGGATTGGCGGAATGCGTGCATAGTGCCATTGTACAAAGGCAAAGGGGATAAGAGTGAGTGCTCAAATTACAGAGATATAAGTTTGTTGAGTATTCCTGGTAAATTATATGGAAGGGTATTGATTGAGAGGGTGAAGGCATGTACAGAGCATCAGATTGGGGAAGAGCAGTGTGGTTTCAGAAGTGGTAGAGGATGTGTGGATCAGGTGTTTGCTTTGAAGAATGTATGTGAGAAATACTTAGAAAAGCAAATGGATTTGTATGTAGCATTTATGGATCTGGAGAAGGCATATGATAGAGTTGATAGAGATGCTCTGTGGAAGGTATTAAGAATATATGGTGTGGGGGGAAAGTTGTTAGAAGCAGTGAAAAGTTTTTATCGAGGATGTAAGGCATGTGTACGTGTAGGAAGAGAGGAAAGTGATTGGTTCTCAGTGAATGTAGGTTTGCGGCAGGGGTGCGTGATGTCTCCATGGTTGTTTAATTTGTTTATGGATGGGGTTGTTAGGGAGGTAAATGCAAGAGTTTTGGAAAGAGGGGCAAGTATGAAGTCTGTTGGGGATGAGAGAGCTTGGGAAGTGAGTCAGTTGTTGTTCGCTGATGATACAGCGCTGGTGGCTGATTCATGTGAGAAACTGCAGAAGCTGGTGACTGAGTTTGGAAAAGTGTGTGGAAGAAGAAAGTTAAGAGTAAATGTGAATAAGAGCAAGGTTATTAGGTACAGTAGGGTTGAGGGTCAAGTCAATTGGGAGGTGAGTTTGAATGGAGAAAAACTGGAGGAAGTGAAGTGTTTTAGATATCTGGGAGTGGATCTGGCAGCGGATGGAACCATGGAAGCGGAAGTGGATCATAGGGTGGGGGAGGGGGCGAAAATCCTGGGGGCCTTGAAGAATGTGTGGAAGTCGAGAACATTATCTCGGAAAGCAAAAATGGGTATGTTTGAAGGAATAGTGGTTCCAACAATGTTGTATGGTTGCGAGGCGTGGGCTATGGATAGAGTTGTGCGAAGGAGGATGGATGTGCTGGAAATGAGATGTTTGAGGACAATGTGTGGTGTGAGGTGGTTTGATCGAGTGAGTAACGTAAGGGTAAGAGAGATGTGTGGAAATAAAAAGAGCGTGGTTGAGAGAGCAGAAGAGGGTGTTTTGAAGTGGTTTGAGCACATGGAGAGGATGAGTGAGAAAAGATTGACCAAGAGGATATATGTGTCGGAGGTGGAGGGAACAAGGAGAAGAGGGAGACCAAATTGGAGGTGGAAAGATGGAGTGAAAAAGATTTTGTGTGATCGGGGCCTGAACATGCAGGAGGGTGAAAGGAGGGCAAGGAAGAGAGTGAATTGGAGCGATGTGGTATACCGGGGTTGACGTGCTGTCAGTGGATTGAAGCAGGGCATGTGAAGTGTCTGGGGTAAACCATGGAAAGCTGTGTAGGTATGTATATTTGCGTGTGTGGACGTATGTATATACATGTGTATGGGGGGGTGGTTGGGCCATTTCTTTCGTCTGTTTCCTTGCGCTACCTCGCAAACGCGGGAGACAGCGACAAAGTATAATAATATATATATATATATATATATATATATATATATATATATATATATATATATATATATATATATATATGTATGTATATATGTACACTAGACTTTGTCGCTGTCTCCCGCGTTAGCGAGGTAGCTCAAGGAAACAGACGAAAGAATGGCCCAACCCACCCACATACACATGTATAAACATACACGTCCACACACGCACATATACATACCTATACATTTCAACGTATACATATATATACATACACAGACATATACACATATACACATGTACATATTCATACATGCTGCCTTCATCCATTCTCGCCGCCACCCCGCCACACATGAAATGGCACCCCTCTCCCACCGCGCGCGTGCTAAGTATATCACATCGTTCCAATTCACTCTATTCCTTGCACGCCTTTCACCCTCCTGTATATTCAGGCCCCAATCGCTCAAAATCTTTTTCACTTCATCCTTCCGCCTCCAATTTGGTCTCCCACTTCTCCTCGTTCCCTCCACCTCTGACACATATATCCTCTTTGTCATTCTCTCCTCACTCATTTTCTCCTTGTGGCCAAACCATTTCAATACGCCCTCTTTTGCTCTCTCAACCACACTCTTTTCATTACCACACATCTCTCTTACCCTTTCATTACTTACTCGATCAAACCACCTTACACCACATATTGTCCTCAAACATCTCATTTCCAAAACATCCACCCTCCTCCGCACAATCCTATCTATAGCCCACGTCTTGCAACCATATAGCATTGTTGGAACCACTATTCCTACAAACATACCCATTTTTGTACTCCGAAATAACGTTCTCGCCTTCTACATATTCTTCAACGCTACCAGAACCTTCGCCCACTCCCCTACCCTGTGACTCACTTCCGATTCCATTGCTCCATCCGCTGCTAAATCCACTCCCAGTTAACTAAAACACCTCACTTCCTCCAGTTTTTTTCCATTCAAACTTACCTCCCAAATGACTTGTCCCTTAACCCTACTGAACCTAATAACCTTGCTCTTATTCACATTTACTCTTAACTTTCTTCTTTCACACATTTTACCAAACTCAGTCACCAGCTTCTGCAGTTTCTCACCCAAATCAGCCACCAGCACTGTATCATCAGCGAACAACAACTGACTCACTCCCCAAGCCCTCTCATCTACAACAGACAGCATACTTGCCCCTCTCTCAAAAACTTTTGCATTCACCTCCCTCACAACCCCATCCAAAGGAAATTAAACAACTATGGAGACATCACGCACCCCTGCCGCAAACCGACATTCACTGGGAACCAGTCACTTTCCTCTCTCCCTACTCGCACACATGCCTTACATCCTCGATAAAAACTTTTCACTGCTTCTAGCAACTTACCCCCACACCATATACTCTTAATACCTTCCACAGGGCATCTCTATCAACTCAATCATATACCTTCTCCAGATCCATAAATGCTACATACAAATCCATTTGTTTTTGTAAGTATTTCTCACATACATTCTTCAAAGCAAACACCTGATCCACACAACCTCTACCACTTCTGAAACCACACTGCTCTTCCCCAATCTGATGCTCTGTACATGTCTTCACCCTCTCAATCAATACCCTCCTGTATATATATATATATATATATATATATATATATATATATATATATATATATATATATATATATATATATATACGAACAAAGTGCATATGAACGCGCACCTTCATAGAACATACAAACCTCCAACAGCTAGGCTCGAACCCGGGACCCCTGTGCAATAGGCGGGAGTGCTACCGCTAGGCTATGATCGCCTCTAATAGGGAAATGACTATTCGAATACTATGTACTCGAATACCATTCGTCTAACGTTGGTGAGCAACGGGGTCTACACCGGGAAATGACAAGAAGAAGACCTCCGGCTTGCCAGACAAGAAGAAGACCTCCGGCTTGCCAGACAAGAAGAAGACCCCCGGCTTGCCAGACAAGAAGAAGACCCCCAGCTTGCCAGACAAGAAGACCCCCAGCTTGCCAGACAAGAAGAAGACCCCCAGCTTGCCAGACAAGAAGAAGACCCCCAGCTTGCCAGACAAGAAGAGGACCCCCAGCTTGCCAGACAAGAAGAAGACCCCCAGCTTGCCAGACAAGAAGAGGACCCCCAGCTTGCCAGACAAGAAGAAGACCCCCAGCTTGCCAGACAAGAAGATGACCCCCAGCTTGCCAGACAAGAAGAAGACCCCCAGCTTGCCAGACAAGAAGAAGACCCCCAGCTTGCCAGACAAGAAGAGGACCCCCAGCTTGCCAGACAAGAAGAAGACCCCCAGCTTGCCAGACAAGAAGAGGACCCCCAGCTTGCCAGACAAGAAGAGGACCCCCAGCTTGCCAGACAAGAAGAAGACCCCCAGCTTGCCAGACAAGAAGAAGACCCCCAGCTTGCCAGACAAGAAGACCCCCCCCAGCTTGCCAGACAAGAAGAAGACCCCCAGCTTGCCAGACAAGAAGAAGACCCCCAGCTTGCCAGACAAGAAGAAGACCCCCAGCTTGCCAGACAAGAAGAAGACCCCCAGCTTGCCAGACAAGAAGAGGACCCCCAGCTTGCCAGACAAGAAGAAGACCCCCAGCTTGCCAGACAAGAAGAGGACCCCCAGCTTGCCAGACAAGAAGAAGACCCCCAGCTTGCCAGACAAGAAGAAGACCCCCAGCTTGCCAGACAAGAAGAGGACCCCCAGCTTGCCAGACAAGAAGAAGACCCCCAGCTTGCCAGACAAGAGGAGGACCCCCAGCTTGCCAGACAAGAAGAAGACCCCCAGCTTGCCAGACAAGAAGAAGACCCCCAGCTTGCCAGACAAGAAGAAGACCCCCAGCTTGCCAGACAAGAAGAAGACCCCCAGCTTGCCAGATAAGTCTGGTGGCACCTTACAAATGGCACGACCGACATCACTCAAATTAAACGCACAAGTTGAGATCATGTTCGGCGGATGTTTCTGCTGACCCCAGGACATGTAAACAACACCAGAGGTCAATAACCCACGGCTGACATCGGCGTCAGACAACTGGCTGACACCAGGCAACACACACACACGAGACTTACATTACTGTGGCACCCAACATGTTACGGGCGATGGTGACACACGAACACATTTTCCTGTGAGGAATGGGTGACTGAGACATAGACTGACAGCCATTGGGTAAGGGAGACAGCAGCCCATGGGTGAGAGACAGTGGGTAAGGGAGACAGCAGCCAATGGGTGAGAGACAGTGGGTAAGGGAGACAGCAGCCCATGGGTGAGAGACTGTGGGTAACAGAGACAGCAGCCCATGGGTGAGAGACAGTGGGTAAGGGAGACAGCAGCCAATGGGTGACAGAGACACAGACTGACAGCCAGTGGTTAACAGAAACACATGCAGACAGCCAATGGTTAACACACAGAAAGACAGCGAGTGGGAGACAAAGATACTGACAGCCAGGCGTGCAAGTGCAGACTTGAAACCTGGAGAGATCACCAGCCCGACCGACACACGCTGACCCTGGCACAGAAGAATGGATGATGCGGCGGGAATCCTGTGGCACAGACACACTAGAACACTGTGACATAGACCAACGTATAATAGGCTCTGCGTGACACATACTTCTGTACAGGAGAGAGTGTGTGATGCCCAGTGTCTTAAACATACTGTGTGATAAATACACTGCATCATACCACAGATGATGTATGACACAGTTTACAAATGATAAGTACGCGGAAAAATAAAGAAAACGAAGAGATATAACTATACAGTGAGCTGAGTGGGTGAGGGTCGACGTTGGAACACAGACGTATGTGGTGACATAAATACTAGAGGGCAGACAGTGACACAGATACAGGCTGGTAGAGAGTGGCACAGATACAGGCTGGTAGAGACAGTGGCGCAGATACAGGCTGGTAGAGAGTGGCGCAGATACAGGCTGGTAGAGACAGTGACACAAATACAGGCTGGTAGAGATAGTGGCACAGATACAGGCTGGTAGAGAGTGGCACAGATACAGGCTGGTAGAGAGTGGCACAGATACAGGCTGGTAGAGACAGTGGCGCAGATACAGGCTGCTAGAGACAGTGACACAAATACAGGCTGGTAGAGATAGTGGCACAGATACAGGCTGTTAGAGACAGTGGCACAGATACAGGTTGGTAGAGACAGTGGCACAGATACAGGCTGTAGAGACAGATGCACAGATAAAGAATGTTGGACTATACAATATACTGACACGGGTCATACCGTTGCACAGATTTAAAAACACAGACACAGTGTGGCTTAAGACACGGCCACGGTCTGCACGACCTCTGATGGACGTGGTATGGTGTGGTGTCGAACTGCAACTCAGGGTCGAGGGATCTCGGGTGGCAGGTGACGCTGAGGAGGTCAGTGCAGTAGCCTATATCAAGCTGCTGGATGAAGTGCAGGTGATGGTTAGCGAGAAACACGAGAATCAGTGATGCGTAGCGCCTCTGCCTAGGTGGAGTAAGAGGGACCGATGACCGTGTATGCCCATCTCTGCAACTTATCTAAAATTCCTGTTATGGAGTGAATACAAAAAGATAAGCACCAAGCAGGAAATGCACAGACGAGTCTGGGTAAAAATGAAATGAAAGTTGTGTTCGTGTTCTGAACTTCATATCCAGGGTGGAGTCCAAGTGTCTCGAATCGACGAAGAATGTAGAGAGATAACTGGAAGATCTGTCCCTCCCAGCTTAGTTTATCGTCCATTGTCACCGAGAATCTTGGTGGACCGCACAACCCTGGAGGGTGGCTGGGGCCTCGCGAGACAGCAGGGGGGTGGGTCAGGGTTGGAAGTGAGGTTGATATGCATGACCACGGTCATGTTTTGGCTGACGGTGACATGGTTGGCGGTGGGCCAGATCTGGAGGGCGATGTAGTCGGAGGAGCTGTTGTCAGCGCTGATACCAAGAGTTATCCGTTATCGTACCTCCACGGGGCTGGTGCATTCATTAAGGCATCATTTATAAGGATGTGGAAGCACAAGCAACCATTTTCTGTGCCTTGCAGGACGCCACATGTGAAGAGCTAGAGACTGGAGGGACGGACCCTCGGAAGCATACAGCCTAGCCAAGCTTGCCGAGGAAGTCGGAATTCAAGCCATGTTGTTGGTGGCTACATTCTGACCGACTGTGTGGAATGATGTAGTGAAGTCCACGAAGGCGAGAGTTACAGGGACCTTGCATTTCCATAGGATCCGGTAAATGAAGTCAAGGATGCAAACGAGGAAGGTGGAGGGTAAGGAGGTAATCATAAACCAAACTGCCAAGATTCTAGGAGCTTGTTGTGTCTGTGTAACTTCCAGTCAAATGACAAAGCTTACAGAGACTCCGTCACCTGGGTATTAGCGTCACTGGCAATGGGTCGTAACTCAATGAGGCCGTCAGCCTGCTTGGTACGGTGGGAACCCGTATATGGTTAAGGTATCTGGATTGCTGGAGAGGAAGCGCTGAACGATGGTACAGAGGAGCCTGGCTGGTTCGAGAGAAGACCTTCATGGCAGAGTTTCACAGGGGGAAGTTAGTTAGTGGGTGTCGTGGCGCGCGTTACCTTGAGGCTGTGTAACCGTCTGACGACCTCAAATTCTTGTAGTGAGTCTGGGTGTGTTTGGGGCTGGAAAGTAAGCTGGAAGACAAGCAGTGTCATGGTGGGGTGGAGCCCCTGGCAGATAGTGTTCAAGTTATCGCTGGAGTTATTGTTGAATTTATGAGCCGGTCTAAGATGATAAAATTGATTAACGCAGGAAAGAGGAGGGAGGGAGAGTGTTTGTTATACTACTCAGCTCTCCCTCCCGGTGTCTTATACCAGTGTTAGGTCAGCGTCAGGTGTTACAGCTTGGAAGCCAATTACCACTTCATAGGAGGGTCTCTTACTTGGTGTGGGTGGTAAGGTACACCTGTTGTGGGAGGTGGGGTACACCTGGCGCTGGGGTACACTTGGTGTGGGTGGTGAGGTACACCTGCTGTGGGAGGTGTGATACACCTGGTGCTGGTGGTGGGGTACATTTGGTGTGGGTGGTGAGGTACACCTGTTGTGGGAGGTGGGGTACACCTGGTGTTGGTGGTGGGGTACACTTGATGTGGGTGTTGGGTACAGCTGATGTGGGTGGTGTGGTACACTTGATGTGGGTGTTGGGGTACACCTGGTGTGGGTGGTGTGGTACACTTGATGTGGGTGTTGGGGTACACCTGGTGTGGGTGGTGGGATACACCTGGTGTGGGTGGAACAGGTACGCCTTGTGTGCCTTTGGGCCATTACAATGCCCGAAGCCTCCAACCGATACTTCAATAACCAGACTTAAATTCTTCATACTAATTTTCACTATCAACCCATTATCATGATTATCAATATCATTATCATTATTATTATTGCATCTTTCTCCTACGGTGTGTAACTTACTATCATCATCTTGTCTGTATCCTCATATCCCTTCTGCAATTCATTTTTACGACAATGTACGTTCTTTTAGGATTATCCTACACTTTACGCAAGTGTTCCTGTCATCTCACCTCACTAGTCTCCACAGATCTCATTATACTGCTGCCAGCCCAGTGGAAATCATTATGAGTCTACATCATTCTTCTTCTCACTTGTATCATCACTGTACGTATAGTACCTCATCCTGACTCATGGGTCAGTGTTCTATGTAGTGTGCTGTCTCTTGAATATTCTCAACATGAACAGGATTAATACTACTTCCAGGCCCTATCAACAAGGTTATCAATTCCTACTCTAATGTCCATCTATGGTCTTAGAATCTATGTTGCTGCTGTTCTAGTTTTAACAATGGTGTTGCTGCTATAACTTTATAGCTTACGTTACTATTCTAGTTTTAAATTATTCTATATATTCTAGCTAAAATGGCACGGAGAACTGAATGCTCTGATCAAGGTCGTCTCGTAGCTACGTCTCTTTGTTGTATATCAACTAACTGTTATATTTCTTTCTTGTATCTCCCCTGATGATGTGATTATCACACGAAAGTGCACTTGGGAACTTATCATGTTTCATTTCCCCGTGGACTCATAGGAATATATACATATATATATATATACATATATATATATATATATATATATATATATATATATATATATATATATATATATATACATATATATATATATATAATATATATATATATATATATATATATATATATACATATATATATATATCGTCTGTTTCCTTGCGCTACCTCGCAAACGCGGGAGACAGCGACAAAGTATAAAAAAAAAAAAATATATATATATATATATTTCTATGAGTCCACGGAGAAAATGAAACACGATAAATTCCCAAGTGCACTTTCGTGCAGAAATGGTCATATATTCACTACTGCTCTGTTCATCACGGTATAGTGGAACGTTCTGTGTTTTCTTAGAGCATTTTGCTCACGTAATCTAGAATTAATTGATGATGAACTCTGCAACATCTATTACAATGGTTATAGATTATATTATCCTAGACATTTCCTTGATCTAGCTTGCAATCTTGCTAAAATGTCTTTTCACAATGTTGAACCTAAAGAATCATTTGTGAACAAAATCTTACTAGTATACCATATTGTGACAACTTACTTAATGCACTTGTTTCGTTACAAACTTTTGATATTAATGTACGTCTTCAGCAATGATAATGCGGTTAGGGGAAAGTCTCATCAAAAATTCTGTAACTTCTCTGGCAGGGTGTGTGTACAATATCCCCTGTAGGGAGTGTGAACAGTCTTACACTGGTAAATGGTGAAATTAGTAAGACTCTTAACATCAGGGTTAAACAACACAGACATAGTGTTAGTCATGGTCAAAAAATCTATTGTAACATCTGTCCACCTTAAAGACTTTGGTCATCAAACTAACAAGCGAAGTGTTAAGGTTTATCACCCAGAATAACTCAGCAATGGATAGAAATACTGTCCAATCGTGACTTATCGAGCATAGTAGAGATATTGATATGAATCAAAATGTTAGTTTATAGACTTTAGATAATTTCATACGCAAAAAAAGTTGTGACTATGTTACCCAGATCATAGGTTAACCTGAGTTTGTAACTTGAAAGAGGTGAGGTCGTCGAGGGTGACCTGTGCCCTAATCCCTTCACCTGTTTCTTAATTAATTTGCCGGCCCCGCCCAGTGGCTGATGGTGTATCATATTCTGGTTCTCTTTAACTGCATTAAGTCCTGACGATGTAATTAAACGAAAGCGCTTGACGTTTGGTATTTTCAATTTCCTTGTGGTTTTACCTGTGTGTGTGTGTATGTTATATATATATATATATATATATATATATATATATATATATATATATATATATATATATATATATATATATATGTATATATCGTAGCTTATGCCCACCCATTTTATCGATCAACCTCTAGTGGATGATGAACAGCTAGGTTGAGTGTGGACCGATGCTGTAAGCAGGATTCGAAGCTATGCGATCGACCCCGGGAGGCCCGTTTTACAAACTGTTACTGTTCTAGTTTTTACGTGTACATGTTGCTGGTCCCCAGGTGATGCCAAAAGAAATGTCCAAACTGGAGAGAGTACATCTGCTGGAGAGGTGGGGGCTACACTGGAGCCTTGCAAGGTACCATAATCCTTTGGAATAGCGGCCACTCTCCCAGACTGTCTTAAAGCCAGATTTACTTACGTCTGGCCTTCCTTCTGTCGTCGTGCTTATCGCTCTTATCTTAGCAACATACCGGCTGCTGTACTGGAGGTGGCGCGGCAGCCAGAGACAGCGCTACCATTGACAGCTGACCAAGGGTTCCGTGGCTGCACCCTGACGAAGAGTTTCAAAGCTGTACTTTCATGTGCTGACGCTCCCTCAGTGAACATCAGCAGTGTCAAGAGCAGAACTGCTGGCTGACCAAAAGTTCCATAACTGTGTTTTCATGTGCTGACGCTCTCTGTGACCCTCTGCAGTGTCAGGACCAGAAGTGCTGGCTGACCAAGAGCTCCAAAGCTATACTTTCATATGCTGACGTTTCCTAATTGACCCTCAACAGTGTCAGGAGCAGCGCTGTTGGCTGACCGAGAGTTTCAAAGCTGTGCTCTGATGCGCTCACGTTTGCTCAGTGACCATCTGTAGCATCATCACCAACACTGATGGCTGACCAAGGGTTTCGAAGCTGCAACTCCGATGCGTTGACGGTCCCACAGGCGCCTCGTTACCCCTTAAAACAAATGTTCCCGACGTGCGCGGCCTGGCTCACCACAGAACCTAGCAAAGGAAGATGCACCTTTCTACCAAGGATGATGGATTTCTCACTGACACAATGGGACTGTTCCCTCCCTAAGGCTCAACGCAGTGTTGGTGCCACACTTTAGGCATATATAAAAACCAGACACTGACCGATGATATCATTTTGTCAGAGTTACCGACCTTCTTCACCGATCATCTGGACAATTACCCGACCATGTACGCGGCAGAGCCTCCCATCTATCAACCCCCTGACGTCTCTCACATTTCTGGTGGAAAAATGATCACTTTTCGGTTAGCATCAGTTGAAAGACCCACTCCCCCCCCCCCCCCCCCCCCCACCCAACCCTCCGTTTTCTATAAGTCCCATATTCTTTTCGTACGGTGAAGACTATCGGCAGTGGGGCCTTTGATGGCAAGCGGGCGGGATCATTAAAAGTGGACCATGGCCGCTGGCTACCACTGCTCATAAATCAAGTGTCCCGTCTACTGACTGACAACATATGGGGCTCAGGCCGCATATGTTGTCTCCCCGCCCCGTCACTCACTGGCCCTGCCTCGGGCAAGATCTCATCGTACACAGTCGTAAGGATGGTAACTCTGCCCTCGTTCCAAGGTAATTTGCCCTCGAAGTAAGGTAATCTGCCATCTTATCTTCGTACGCACACTTCTCACACTTGGATTCTAGAGATGTAATCTGTAATCCGACCATATTCTATAGTTAAAAAGCCACTGGGGCGACTTGTTCAATATTTGTCGTGGATAGAACGGACCTACCTCTCCTCTGAGATTTCCAACCCGTAGAAACCATCGTAAGAGAGGCAGGACTGACACTGGTACAAGTATGTCACACAGTGTTCTTCTTGGCTAGACAGCAGTGTTTACACCAGCCCGGCCACCACACAGTGTTGTCTGGACAGCAGTGTTTACACCAACCCGGCCACCACACAGTGTTGTCTGGACAGCAGTGTTTACACCAACCCGGCCACCACCCAGTGTAGTATGGACAGCAGTGTTTACACCAGCCTAGCCACCACACAGTGTTGTCTGGAGAGCAGTGTTTACACCAGCCCGGCCACCACACAGTGTTGTCTGGACAGCAGTGTTTACACCAACCTGGCCACCACACAGTGTTGTCTGGACAGCAGTGTTTACACCAGCCTGGCCATCACACAGTGTTGTCTGGACAGCAGTGTTTACACCAGCCTGGCCACCACACAGTGGTGGTTAACTGGCAGTGTCCACACCGGCCGGGCCAGGCTATGACCATCAGCATGACGCCTCCGGGTCCAACCCTCCCATATTTCCCCAACACCCACCACCATATCTGACAAGGAAACACCTTAACTTCACTGTGTTCTGTATGGCATCACCAGCCGAGTGTTGTCTGTAACCAAGGTAGTGAAACGGACACTTAACGAACACGAGTATAACGAGGAAAAAAAAAGCCTTTGACCTCAAATGAGTGAATTGTAAGGACCGTTATGAAGTTCTTACGTACACAGACAGTATCACCCGAGGTCAACCTGGTGTGTTTCCGCCGCGCACATGGAGAGGCTGACAATGGGTGACATATGTGAACAAGGGACGAGAGGAACACCAAGTGATGTGATGCTCAGCACCAGTCGGCCTGAGGAGGAGCTCAGTACGACACCCTGTAGCCTCCACCACAACTCCTACACAACACGAAGAGAACAGAACCTTCGGAATGAATAAATATTTCCAGTTCTCCAGACCGAGAACATGGCTACTCCAGGGCAGCCATGAGCGGGTGCATGGCCACTCCAAGGCAGCCATGAGCGGGAGCATGGCCACTCCAAAGGGGAACATAAGCAGGTGCATGGCCACTCCAGGGCGGCCATGAGCGGGGGCATGGCCACTCCAAGGCGGCCATGAGCGGGTGCATGGCCACTCCAGGGCGGCCATGAGCGGTGCATAGCCACTCTCGGGCGGCCATGAGCAGTGCATGGCCACTCCAAGGGGGATCATGAGCGAGAGCATGGCCACTCCAGGGCGGCCATGAGCGGGAGCATGGCCACTCCAAGGCGGCCATGAGCGGGTGCATGGCCACTCCAGGGCGGCCATGAGCGGTGCATAGCCACTCTCGGGCGGCCATGAGCAGTGCATAGCCACTCCAAGGGGGATCATGAGCGAGAGCATGGCCACTCCAGGGCGGCCATGAGTGGTGCATGAGTGGGCGAACAAGAGAACCGCGTTGGTCAACAACAGAATTAATATCTTTATTCATCTTGTGGTTAATCATCCGGACAGTCGTAGCAGCAGCAGCTGGTCACCACCAGCGCCACCAGATCTGGCATCCCCTCCCCACGTTCTCCCTTCCCTTTTCTCCATTTTCTTCCTTCTACAGGTTCTGGCCAGTTCTCAGAGCCCAAGAGCCGATACGCATACATACAAACCGCGTGCGTATACAAGAGTACGAACACGATAGAGAAAATTTGGGAAGTGACCCCGAAAAATCATTCTTCTCGCTATAGAATCACAAAAAACGGGATCTCTTATTTGTGGTGCGCCGACATTATGATCCACTGAACATTTTACCCAGCACGCACGATCTGGCAGGTCATCACTCCAGGTTCTGAACAGACTGTGTTGCTGGCTTGACGCCTTCCATAACACACCGTGCCACGGTCAACATGTTGTTCTCGAGAACCCTGGGATCATGTGCCACTATCATGTCCTCACCCTGGGGTTGTGTGCCACTATAATGTTCTCGAGAACCCTGGGGTTGTGTGCCACTATAATGCTCTCACCCTGGGGTTGTGTGCCACTATAATGTTCTCACCCTGGGGTTGTGTGCCACTATAATGTTCTCGAGAACCCTGGGGTTGTGTGCCACTATAATGTCCTCACCCTGGGGTTGTGTGCCACTATAATGTTCTCACCCTGGGGTTGTGTGCCACTATAATGTTCTCGAGAACCCTGGGGTTGTGTGCCACTATAATGTTCTCACCCTGGGGTTGTGTGCCACTATAATGCTCTCACCCTGGGGTTGTGTGCCACTATAATGTTCTCACCCTGGGGTTGTGTGCCACTATAATGTTCTCGAGAACCCTGGGGTTGTGTGCCACTATAATGCTCTCACCCTGGGGTTGTGTGCCACTATAATGTTCTCACCCTGGGGTTGTGTGCCACTATAATGTTCTCACCCTGGGGTTGTGTGCCACTATAATGTCCTCACCCTGGGGTTGTGTGCCACTATAATGTCCTCACCCTGGGGTTGTGTGCCATTATAATGTTCTCGAGAACCCTGGGGTTGTGTGCCAGTGTAATGTTCTCGAGAACCCTGGGGTTGTGTGCCACTATAATGTCCCTCACCCTGGGGTTATGTGCAACTATACTGTTCTCGAGAACCCTGGGGTTGTGTGCCACTGTAATGTTCTCGAGAACCCTGGGGTTGTGTGCCACTATAATGTCCCTCACCCTGGGGTTATGTGCAACTATACTGTTCTCGAGAACCCTGGGGTTGTGTGCCACTATAATGTTCTCACCCTGGGGTTGTGTGCCATTATAATGTTCTCGAGAACCCTGGGGTTATGTGCAACTATAATGTTCTCACCCTGGGGTTGTGTGTCACTATAATGTTCTCACCCTGGGGTTATGTGCAACTATAATGTTCTCACCCTGGGGTTGTGTGTCACTATAATGTTCTCACCCTGGGGTTATGTGCAACTATAATGTTCTCACCCTGGGATCATGTGCCACTATTATGTCCTCACCCTGGGATCATGTGCCATTATAATGTCCTCACCCTGGGATCATGTGCCATTATAATGTCCTCACCCTGGGATCATGTGCCACTATAATGTCCTCACCCTGGGATCATGTGCCATTATAATGTCCTCACCCTGGGATCATGTGCCACTATAATGTTCTCAACCTGGGATCATGTGCCACTATAATGTCCTCACCCTGGGATCATGTGCCACTATGATGTCCTCACCCTGGGATCATGTGCCACTATAATGTTCTCACCCTGGGATCATGTGCCAGTATAATGTTCTCACCCTGGGATCATGTGCCACTATAATGTTCTCACCCTGGGATCATGTGCCAGTATAATGTTCTCACCCTGGGATCATGTGCCACTATAATGTTCTCACCCTGGGATCATGTGCCACTATGATGTCCTCACCCTGGGATCATGTGCCAGTATAATGTTCTCAACCTGGGATCATGTGCCACTATAATGTTCTCACCCTGGGATCATGTGCCACTATGATGTCCTCACCCTGGGATCATGTGCCAGTATAATGTTCTCACCCTGGGATCATGTGCCACTATAATGTTCTCACCCTGGGATCATGTGCCAGTATAATGTTCTCACCCTGGGATCATGTGCCACTATAATGTCCTCACCCTGGGATCATGTGCCAGTATAATGTTCTCACCCTGGGATCATGTGCCACTATAATGTCCTCACCCTGGGATCATGTGCCAGTATAATGTCCTCACCCTGGGATCATGTGCCACTATAATGTCCTCACCCTGGGATCATGTGCCACTATAATGTCCTCACCCTGGGATCATGTGCCAGTATAATGTTCTCACCCTGGGATCATGTGCCACTATAATGTCCTCACCCTGGGATCATGTGCCAGTATAATGTCCTCACCCTGGGATCATGTGCCACTATAATGTCCTCACCCTGGGATCATGTGCCACTATAATGTCCTCACCCTGGGATCACCAGGATCTCCAGATCAAGGTGTCATAACCTGGCAAGGTGACACGACAGGATGTGCTCAGCCTGGACGACCCAACTTGTCAGTTCACTGCAGGAGGCTGTGAGGCGCGTGGCTCACAACACCAGGTAGGGCTCATAATTCAGAATGATAAACAATCAGTCAGTTAGTCTGGAAATGATATAATGATAAGATAAATGAAAATCTTGGAAATATATCTATTTCTATTGACTATACTTAAAGGTGTGAATTCTTATTGAACGATTCGAGACAAAGAAAATCTGATCCACTGCATGACATTAAAGCAAAGACCAAGATTCGCCACACCCACTGTGGTAGAGACCATGACTCACGACACCCACTATGGTAGAGACCATGACTCACCATACCCACTATGGTAGAGACCAAGACTTGCCACACCCACTATGGTAGAGGCCGTAACTCACTACACCCACTATGGTAGAGACCGTGACTCACCACATCCACTAAGGTAGAGACTGTGATCACCACACCCACTATGGTAGAGACCGTGACTCACCACATCCACTATGGTAGAGACCGTGACTCACCACAACCACTATGGTAGAGACCGTGACTCACCACACCCACTATGGTAGAGACCATGACTCACCACACCCACTATGGTAGAGACAATGACTCACCATTTCCCCTATGGTAGAGACCAAGACTCGCCACACCCACTATGGTAGAGACCGTGACTCACCACACCCACTATGGTAGAGACTGTGACTCACCACACCCACTATGGTAGAGACCATGACTCACCACACCCACTATGGTAGAAACCAAGACTCATCATACCCACTATGGTAGAGACCAAGACTCGCCACACCCACTACGGTAGAGACCGTGACTCACTACACCCACTATAGTAGAGACCATGACTTACAACACTCACTATGGTAGAGACCATGACTCACCACATCCACTATGATAGAGACCATGACACCACACCCACTATGGTAGAGACCATGACTCACCATACCCACTATGGTAGAGACAATGACGCACCACACGCACTATGGTAGAGACCATGACTCACCATACCCACTATGGTAGAGACAATGACGCACCACATCCACTATGGTAGAGAGCATGACTCACCATACCCACTATGGTAGAGACAATGACGCACCACACCCACTATGGTAGAGACCATGACTCACCATACCCACTATGGTAGAGACAATGACGCACCACACTCACTATGGTAGAGACCATGACTCACCATATCCACTATGGTAGAGACAATGACGCACCACACCCACTATGATAGAGACCATGTCTCAACTATCCTCTATGGCAGGGACCATGACTCACCACACCTATGGCAGGCACCATGACTCACCACAGCTACTCTTGTAGAGACCATGACTCACCACACACTATGGCAGTGACACTGATTCACGAAACCATCAACGTAGAGACCATGAGTCACCACACACTATGGCAGGGACCATGACTCACTATCCGACTATGGCAAAGGCACATATTCCTCAGACTATCATGGAAGAGATCATGACTCACCATGACACCGTGTTAGGGAACATGACTCACCATAGCAGAGTGAGAGTGAGCATGACTCACAATGGCAGAGTGAGAGGGACCATGACTCACAATGGCAGAGTGAGAGGGACCATGACTCACAATGGCAGGGATCGTGTCTCACTATGGGAGCGTAGTAGGGAACATTACTCATCGTGTCAGCGTAGTACAGATCATGTCAGGGAGCATGACCCACCATGGCAAGGACCATGACTCACCACGGCAAGGACCATGACTCACCACGGAAAGGACCATGATTCACCACGGCAAGGGCCATGACTCACCACGGCAAGGACTATGACTCATCACGGTAAGGACCATGACTCATCACGGCAAGGACCAGACTCATCACGGCAAGGACCATGACTCACCACGGCAAGGACCATGACTCATCAGGGCAAGGACGATGACTCACTACGGCAAGGACCATGACTCACCACGGCAAGGACCAAGACTCATCACGGCAGCGTGGTTGGGACCATGACTCACCGAGGCAACGTGGCAGGGAGCATGATTCATCACTGAAGGAAACATGCATTACCACGGCAGCGTAGCAGGGTCCTAGACTCATCGCGGCAGGGACCATGAGTTATGCAGGCGCAACTCGTTAGGAAGAGGGCGACGAAACTCGTCAGATTGTAGCGTTATGGTAGTGGTACAATGATAAGACTGTTGGTCCATGAGGAAGGTAAGTGACCCGTGGCCATAACACATACTGTACAGCTTTAGCAAGGAGGTACCATGTACCAGTCTGAGAAGTCCAATGATGTCGCAAGTGATACCAGCCTCCCCAGGGGCACTATCCTCACCCCAGGTAAAGGCTGCATCAAGTTCGTACTCTGTAAATGGGGCATCACAGTCACCAAGTAGTTTATGGAACATGAACTGTGTGAAAGCATCTCTGTCTTTGGATTTTCTCTGCATAACATTTCTAGCCTTAAGTAACAGCATCCTATAGCTGGAAATACGAGCCCATTTTGTGATCAGTTCCATAGCTCTTGGCAGTAGGTTAGGATGAGGTAATTGTCTGTGTGTCTTTCCATCAATTTTCTCAATACCTTTCCAGGTTCTACGTCATGTAGAGTGTTGACGTAATCCACTGACAAATGGTTACCAGTCAAATTGGTCTAAGTTCAGTCATTCATTCCCTCGCCAAAGCAATGATTCAGATTCTTTCAATTTGTTTAGATGGTCGACTTTTTCATTGGTTACTTCCTTATCTCTCTGACGAGTTGTTTGCTGGATTGCTTCAAGGCAAAACAAATGAAGCCAAAGATCTGCAACTTAGCATCCCTCAAGGTGGAGTACTAAGTCCCACAGTTGTTACCGTACTAATCAATGCATTATGTTAATCAGTCCCAGAAAGTCCTACTATTAGTTATGCTCATGATATTTTGTACACACCACAACATTTCGGGAAATGCGAACCGTTCCTAACTGCATACACAGCCTGTGATCGTCTCAACTCCATCATTTCTGCAGAGAACATCACCACGGTGGTCAAGAAACGAAGTGGTAATGATAACTTGGACAATATGAACTATGAACTGATGAACAAAATCACTGA
Source organism: Panulirus ornatus (assembly GCF_036320965.1). Lineage (NCBI taxonomy): Eukaryota > Metazoa > Arthropoda > Malacostraca > Decapoda > Palinuridae > Panulirus > Panulirus ornatus. Next base: position 45,698,248 of record NC_092237.1, read on the forward strand.
CTATGTTTCCTCCTTTAAATACCTCGGTATCACAGTCCCATGTATTGCAGCTGATGGACAAAAAATCGACCATGTACAATAGATTCAGAGCTCTCGGTGTTGTTGCACGATACGATCCTCAGCATGATGATGCAAGCATCAGAATTGTAGATATGATATATTTGGATTATATTTGGTCTCTGATGAATCACCGCGCATCAGCTTTAGATCTATATAACGGTAAAGGTATAAACAGACTTGAAAAAATGCCAGATGAAGTAAGGCCTTAAGAATCATACTTGGTTGCCCCAGGACTATTAAAGCATTCAACATACGGAAAGAATTCTGCCACTGGGAGAGCTTGAGTTGCCATTGTAACTCACCACAATGGTGATAAGTTAGAGAAAAACTGAACTGTACGCCAGACTTATCGTCCTTGAGCACTCAGTGATCACCAACACAGTATGATTATCTCTGATTTTTTACCATCATTTCTTCGCCTTAAATACCCTAAGATTACAATGTAACATGCTGGTCTCTGAAGCCAGCACATACAGACACGTGAACATTACTGGTAAAGAGATTCGAATCCAACTGTTATGGGTTTCCTCTCACACAGGTCTCCGAGATCATAATACAGATGTTGCCCGAGTCAAATTTGCGCTAGGTAAAGCTATTGAAAACAAAATTGGTTTGTCACCTGGAAGTCCTAGAAATGTGATTAGGAAGGAACTAACAGATCTATCTGAGGTGAACAAACGGGTGCAAACAGTCACTAGTAGATCAATTTTCCAACACAGTGAAACATGCCAAGAAAAACATGTTTATGGAAATTGCAACACGATTATTATACCACAAGATGTCGGCACTGCTAGACTATGGCTATGCTGTATGTACTACTGGCGCTTTGGTCTATCTGAAGATGTTAATCTCAGCTTTCTCCTTTCAAACTCTCCTAAACTCAGACACCAACTTCTGCAGTTTCTCACTTGACTCTGCCACCAGAGCCGTGTCATCAGCAAACAGTAACTGGCTCACACCTAAAATCATTCACCCACAACAAACTGCATATCCGATCCTCTCTCCAAGACCCTAGTACTTACCCACCTCACCATCCCGTCCATAGACGGATTAAACTGCCACGGTTACGCCACACATCCTTACAGTAAGCCAACCTTCACCTCGAACCACTCAACCTCCTTTCTTCCTACTCGCACACACGCTTTACTCTCTTGACAGAAAATCCTCACTGCTTGTAGCAGTTTCTCTTCCAACACAAAATATTCGTAACATCTCTATCAACCTTATCATACGCTTTCTTCAGATCCATAGATGCCACAGAAAAATCCTTTTCCTTTCTCTGAATATTTCTCACTCATATTCTTCAAAGCAAACACCTAAGCCACACATCCTCTACCATTCCTGAAACCACATTGGTGTTCCCGAGTCTGAGGCTCCGTACACGCCGTCTCCCTCTCAGTCACCACTTTCCCATACAACTTACCAGGTACGCTCAACAAACTGACACCTTTGTAGATAGAACACTCACCTTTGTCCTCCTTGCCTATATACAATGGCACGTGGTACAGGCAGTCCGCCAGTCCTCAGGCACATCATCATGAACCACACATACACTAAGAATTCTAACACACCAACATATAATGGTAATCAATCCAGTTTGCTACCAATCATGTCAATCATTTTTTCTGCATCAAGCCGCAGAGCAGATGCTGTTAAATGATAGGAAACATTACGTGGCATAATGTTCTCCCCATATTGTATGGTAGTCTTTGTTTTTCCCCTCATCATTTTCCTACCAGACGTTGAGCCAGAGGAGGAGGTGGTGGGTGGAGAGGTACCTTCTGCCTGACTCTCCTACTTCTACCCCTACTTCTTGGTCTCTACAACAGATAGCCTCCTTATGGAGCCTTCCCATGTACTGACATGACTTGCCATGACAGGGGACATGACTCACGTGGCAGGGGGCATAACTCACTATGGTAGGGAGTATGACTCACCATGGCAGAGAGCATGACTCACCATGGTAGGTAGCGTGACCCACCCTGGCAGTGTGGCAGGGAGCATGACTCACCATGGCAGTGAAGCAGGGAGCACGACTCACCATGGCAGTGAAGCAGGGAGCATGACTCACTGTGGTAGGTAGCGTGACCTACCCTAGCAGTGTGGCGGGGAGCATGACTCACCATGGTAGGTAGCGTGACACACCCTGGCAGTGTTGCAGGGGGCATGACTCACCATGGCAGTGAAACAGGGAGCATGATTCACTGAGGTAGGTAGCGTGACCCACCCTGGCAGTGTGGGAGGGAGCATGACTCACCATGGTAGGTAGCGTGACCCACCCTGGCAGTGTGGTAGGGAGCATGACTCACTGTGGTAGGTAGCGTGACCCACCCTGGCAGTGTGGCAGGGAGCATGACTCACCATGGTAGGTAGCGTGACCCACCCTGGCAGTGTGGTAGGGAGCATGACTCACCATGGAAGCATGGTAGCACAAGTGGTGGGGTGGGTCGTTAGGGAGGTAGAGTCCAGCCAGGCTGTTGGTAATTACCTGTAGCCATACGTGCCAGCTGTTACCCTCACCCGCCCGCCCGCGCCTCCCTCGGGAAGTGACCCCTTTACCGCTACTACTACTCCTGCTGTAACCTCCTTACTGCTGCTTCTCCTCCTGCTGTAACCTCCTTACTGCTGCTTCTCCTCCTGCTGTAACCTCCTTACTGCTGCTTCTCCTCCTGCTGTAACCTCCTTACTGCTGCTTCTCCTCCTGCTGTAACCTCCTTACTGCTGCTTCTCCTCCTGCTGTAACCTCCTTACTGCTGCTTCTCCTCCTGCTGTAACCTCCTTACTGCTGCTTCTCCTCCTGCTGTAACCTCCTTACTGCTGCTTCTCCTCCTGCTGTAACCTCCTTACTGCTGCTTCTCCTCCTGCTGTAACCTTCTTACTGTTGCTTCTCCTCCTGCTGTAACCTCATTACCGCTTCTTTTCCTAGTACTGTAAACCCAATACTGCTACTGCTGTAATCCCCTTACTGCTGGTGCTGCTCCACCTGTAACCTTGTAACCTCCTTACTACTGCTCCCCTTCCTACAGTAACCTCCTTACTACTGCTCCCCCTCCCACTGTAACCCCGTTACTGTTGCTGTTGCTTGTATTCATCCTACCGTTCCTCATCCGTCCGTCAGTTCTGCTGTTGCCTCTCCTCACCCCTGCCATCATCCTGGTGTTGCTCCCTCCTCCTCCTCCTCCTCCTGCTCTACATGTTCCTGATACTCCCACCTTCCCCACCAGCCGTACACCATCTGGGGAGCCACCACCCTCCTCACTAGTGCTTCCACCTGCACACTAGATCTAGGGCACTGCAGAACACAGGCTCTTTCGTTGTAATTCCCGCTTGGTTTTGGCCTTGAACCATCAGCTGGGAGAGCCACTACCTTCCTAGACATCAATGTTCTATATTTACTGGTACTTCTGCCCCGTAGCCTCAAGTACAGTGGCTTCTCACCCGCACAGCGGACGTAGGCTGTTCATTCTTCGAAGCTGATAAGGATCTGAGAGTCATGTCCCATTCCTACCCAAGGTATTGTACCATTTCTTATCATCCTGATAAGGATGTGATATTCTTTTTTTTTTTTTTTTGGTCTTGGAACGTGAGGTATTGTAGTCTTTCTTTCATCATCCTGATGTAGATTGTATTGTAGCAGATCCAATTAGCCGAGTGACCTTCCAACGCGACGTATTGTGACGCTGTCATCATCTTGACGTAGACCTGATACACGTGTGGCCTTCCTCCCCGAGGTACTGCAGGAGCCTCTCTCTCTCTCTCTCTCTCTCTCTCTCTCTCTCTCTCTCTCTCTCTCTCTCTCTCTCCCCCCCCCCCCCCCAGCCTGAAGGTTATGTACGTCAAGCGATGCAGGAGTTTATCGAACGCTTCCTGGAAATCTGAACAGGTGACACCAGATACCCTGGTTCCTTCTCACGTGTTCATGATGTCGTAGGACAAACCAGAAGGATTCGTCAGAGATTTCGTGGGTGGTTATTCAAGTGGATCTCCGTGGCGTAGCGGTTAGCGCTCTTGACCGTGACGCTTTCACGGGACGTTCGTGGTCTAGCATATGGGTTCGAGTCCTGGTTGCGGCTGTCGATTTATTATCAACCCAGCCGTTCATCTCCCCCCCCCCCCCCACCCCCCGAGTTGCTCAGTAAAACTGGGTACCTAACTTGGGTCAGTGTTTATAGTCTTCTCATGAATGCTGAAGGTTCCATACAGACGTCAAGTGGTGCCAGATGCCGCAGACTGCCTTTGGTAGTATACTGGTAACCTTCATCCACGCTTGCGATAACATCTATTTCCTGCGTGGCATCAAAGACTAACCTTGTTCCCAACGTGGACGAGGACCCATCCTTATAACTGGAACCATCTGGAATGACTGATCTGATTTGTGCCGGTGTCCCCAGCAGGTTTATGGTGCCCCCCTTACGCTCATCCTGAGAGCGGTATCGCCAAAGGATTACAGAGGGTCACGAAGGGTCTTACTCAGGGTTCATCACCTGCAACCACTTGCAACAATGAACGTTCTCTACAATATCTTTCTTCTGTTCTATGTGTTCGACTCCTCCACCATCGCAAAGCAATATCAAAAACTGGGTCTCCAAGGATGAATTCTCGCCTGAAACTTTCTGTTCGCCGTCTTTAAGTGTGATAATACAGGAAAGGAGGACTTCCAGCTTCCCGTCCCTCTCAGTCGCCATCTTTGACACGCAGGGGATAGGTGGATACTATTTTTTTCTCTCAAATCCTCAGGGATAGCTACTATGATCAGTGGGAGTCTGGGATCGCTAATCCAACACAGGAGTGATAAAACTATTCAGTCCAGACGTGGGACGCCCTAGGCAAAGACCCTGTAGGAGGCGACAACGTTCAGGTCAGGTCTCACCCACCATACCACCAGACTAAGGCAGTCGCACGAGATACTGAGTCACATTGTGTAACTCACATGACATAATCATCACCATTATCATCCTCGATATTGTCCAAGTCAGGCCGCTGTACTCCTCCTCCTCTTTCCTCCTCCTCCTCCTCAAGTGGGAGAGCGACCCATGAGCGATCCTCAGTGAACCTCCTGCTGCTAGACAGGTGCTACCACCACTGGTTGACACCGCATGACGGCCCCCCGGCGCCCTACATACACCAAGCGAAGGCCACAACCTTTAGAAGGATCTCCGGTGTAACATTCCATGGCTCACCAAGCTTACTGAACCACTCCTAGCACGAACGCTCACTTCCTCATCACTTTCAGGGGTTCTTATGTCCATTTCGCCAAAAAAAAAAAGGACGCCGACAGCGTCGTAGGCAGCGTACAACCTTAGGGTCCTTCACTCACCATAGGTGTAGCGCCACCTCACTTGATGACACCAGTCTATTTCGGACAGGTCTGTGCCTACACTGTTCTGCCACAGCGAGCATGGGGGTGGCACGATCGGTCCACAAGACACTCGCATCGTCCGCCAACCTCCTCATGTCTTCCCCTGAACTTGTTTGTTTCTCCCAGGTGGTCCTTGGTCATCTTGGAGCAGTGGTTCGCTAGTCATTCAGCCAGCCTCTGTGGCAAGGATTCTTCCATTCTCGAACCAGGATCATCATGAAGCTTCCTTCATCAAATGATCATGCATTGGACTTTCCCATATGACGCGTGCCTTGTTATCCATCTGCAGCCTCTCCTATGCTCCTTGACTGAACCCAATTTGCAGCCTCTCGTATAATCCCTGACTGTATACCTTCACATCCTCAACCCTCACCTCTCGCTTTAAGTCATACACGTCTGTTCTACGCCCGTCCGCGCCTTAATGTACTGACAGTGGCCAGATATACTCCCCTGCTTGTATCAGTGTGTGACCCTCTCCCTTCAATCGCACCACTAGACCCGCGCTATGGGCAGTCCAGGCACAGACTCTCGCAACAGCAGTCACGGATGGAATCACTGTTTTGTTCGTCTTTTGCTGGAGTCGAATCATATAGCCCAAGAAGTAGGTCGCCATGGGTGTGGTATGACTCCTCCCTGTATATCCAGATCTCATCTCCGAGCAGTGGTTGTCACCTGGCCAAGCAAGCCTCCGTCTGCTAGTGGTGGGCCTTCCCTGATTATGGTGTGTTGATGCTTGAAAACATCTCTGATGGAGGATCACTCCTGAAATTCTACTGTGTCGTCCTCCACTCTTGTGCCTCCCGAGTGTCTTCTGCGACCCGTGACGGGGCTGCTGGCTCACTCAAGATGCTGACAAAATGTGGAAAATACACCATTCGAGGAAACTGTCTATCTGTGCACCAGGATATCTATCAAGGACTACACATCTGTACACCAGGACATCTACCAAGGACTCCACATCTGTACACTAGGACATCTACCAAGGACTCCACATCTGTACACCAGGACATCTACCAAGGACTCCACATCTGTGCACCAGGATATCCTAACAAATCTTGGTCGTGTAAAGATCTGCAGGAATGAACTTAGAAAATGAAGACACCATAACCTGCAGGTGTGGCGGGCAGGTGACACCAGCTGCTGGCAGGTTACGTGGTACCAGCTGCCGTCGGTCAGTCAGTACCAGCTGCTGGGTGGGTAGTATAAGCTGGTCTGAGGGAGGTGTGGGCATCCCTGTTGCTTCTTATATCTTCTCACGCCGGAGCGATGGGTTCTATGGAAGTCTTGAGCCCAACTCGCACAGTACAGTCAACCTCTTTCTCCCTAACACAGGTAATAGATGCGTCCAGTGGGTGGGTGGTGGCCTCACCTGTGCAGGGGTAGGACTGGCAGTTCTTACGCTTCCTCAAGACGATCATACACGAGGACCCCTGAAGATGGGGGGGATCACGTGGCACGTACTGTGGTCGATCTCCTTCAAGAGCAGCACCAGAGGAAGTTCCGCAACTCACCCGACCATACCAACCACAACATCACCGCGTCTCCCACACGCCTTCATACAACCCAGCAACTCGCATCTCTTGCTTGTGGTCGACCATGTGGGCCAGGAGTGGGTGGGTTCCTGGAGGGGACTGGGCGAGGCGCTGCGGGTCTGGCGAGGTATAACGCATCCTGGCATTTGGCAGGCCCACCTTGGAACACTCCGCCGCCATCTTGAATGACGCAGGAGTGACGGATGACGCAGGAGTGACCAAAGGTCAGCCCGAGCTGGAACCTACTAGGTGATACGACCTAGGCAGCATCTGCCACTTCAGGTGGTTCCTGCACTTTCTCTTGAGCCTAATGACTGTGTGTGTGTGTGTGTGTGTGTGTGTGTGTGTGTGTGTGTGTGTGTGTGTGTGTGTGTGATTCTTATTTGTGCGTTTCGGAGAAGGTCTTACACTAGTAAGCCCACATCTCCTAATGTGTGCCTATGTATCTCCAACTAACGTCAGGTATGTATGTGTGTGTGTGTGTGTGTGTGTGTGTGTGTGTGTGTGTGTGTGTGTGTGTTTGACCGTGAGGAGGCGGGTGTCTCTGACGTGATCCTGCTAGCGCTGACCTTAACCCCTGACCTTCGGTAAAGGTCAGGTGTGCAGCAGCAGCAGCAGCAGTTGGAGGTCCCGCCTCGGAAGTTGCTCTCCTCCCAACTACACCATGTGTGTGTGGCTCCCCTCACCGTGGCCGCACCACACGGGCCAACTGGCCCACCTCCCTCCCTCACCTCGTCAATATTAACACAGTTATCGTGTGGTGTATGAGACGTGTGGTCGCTAACCGTGTCTGGCCGGCAGTCAGTGCTGCCAACCTCTCACGATATGTTTCCTCAAAAGATGATACTAATAATAATAACGATAATGATAATAATGATAATAATAATAATAATAATAATAATAATAATAATAATAATAATAATAATTATAATAATAATGATAATCATAATAAAAAAGAGGAAGAAGAGGAAGAATTACTATCATTATTATTAACATTATCATTATCAGTATCATTATCATCATTATTATTTTCATTATTATCATTATTATTATTATTATTAGGATGATGATGATGATGATGATGATGATGATGATGATAACAGTAAGAGTGTATTGAAATGGTTTGGACACATGGAGAGAATGAGTTAGGAAAGATTGACAAAGAGGATATATGTGTCAGAGGTGGAGGGAACGAGAAGTGGGAGACTAAAGTGGAGGTGGAAGGATGCAGTGAAAAAAGATTTTGAGCGATCGGGGCCTGAACATGCAGGAGGGTGAAAGGCGTGCATGGGATAGAGTGAATTGGAACGATGAGGTATACTAGGGTCGACGTGCTGTCAATGGACGGAACCAGGGCATGTGAAGCATCCAGGAATAACCATGGAAAGGTGTGTGGGGCCCGGATGTGGATAGGGAACTGTGGTTTCGGTGCATTACACATGACAGCTTAAGAATGGATGTGAGCTGATGTGACCTTTCTTCGTCTGTTCCTGGTGCTACCTCACTAAGGCCGGACACGGTGAAAAAAAAGTAATAAAAACATAAGGTCTTTATCCTTATCTGCCTCTACCTTTCATTATTTATGTTGTGTGTTCTCCCTGGATGGCTGCCCAGAGCCTCCTGCCACCACAAAAACCAGTCTCCGTGCTCTACCATCGGGTCCAGAGCTTCACCTGCTTACCGTCCACGGCCCTTGACGTGTGTCCTACAGGCACCTCCTCTATCCTCACCTCTCATTACCTTATGATGCCCTCCCTCCCCTGACGTCAGTATCTACCACCATCTGCTTCCAACATCTATCGTCATCCAAGTTTTTGTAGAGGATTTTTCCCTCTTCAGGCAGGTAACCCAGTCCGCTCGTACGCTGCCGACTCAACCCCGCATTCCTACACTCGCTTCAAATCTGGTCCATCTTCTGTTGCTCAACCCACGTCTCGTCTCATCACAATTAACACTCTACACTCACATTCTGACAGGTTTAACCCTTGAATCAGACGTAACCTAGCTGAATTTACCGCTGGTAAACTCCTTAACTCTTCCAGATCCCCATTCTAAACTCCCTAACGACTCTCTCAGCCTCTTTGATGGTCTTATATTTCTCCACGGTTCAACACAATAAACATACTTAGTATGACCATAACATGTAGTTAATCTTACAAGCCTCATATTACACAAATGTCTACGTCTGCCTCAGGGAGTCCATTTCACGTGCAGAAGATTCATCTCCTCTGGCCAGTTGATCCGACACTACAAAGGGCTGAATCGTCCTTGTGTGAAGTGTTGCTCTTACATGTGAGATCGGTCAAGCTCTACATAATGATCAATCCTGTGTACAGCGGTCCACCTCATCAACTCTCCCAAGCGGACCTTAAACCTTGACCCACATTCCCTTGAGCTGCACTGTCGAATCTCTTTCCCTCTGCTTTTGATATTGCTCACTGAGAACCAGAAGCCCGAGTGACCCCTGCCATTAGTTTGACCTCAGACTCCTCAGCAAACCACTGCCTCACATGGCTACCGTGTGGCCGCTGGCCACTGACGCGTGGGCCGTTGTGACGTCTGCTTCTTTCCCTACATCGCTAAGCTTAGGAACTCTTGACCTTCTCAGGTCTCTCCTCTCAGACAGGTATCACCTGAAGCCTTCTATACGGCAGGTTCTTCCACGTCCTCGAAATTTCTGAATTACTCTTCCATCTTTATTTTTTTTTTTTCTTTTTTGCCGTTCCTTATATATCATCGAAGTTCCATATATATCATAGAAGGCTTGGCCAGGTTGTGGGCGTTTGGCCGTGCCCGGAGCCTTCCAGGAAACTCTTCTCTTCCCTTCTTCTCTGCTATCCTCCCCTGCCCTCACCTTCAAATTTCCCTTTCCTCACCTACTCTCCCCTTCCCACAACTCTCAAGTTTCCTATCCTCGCCTACTCTCCCCTATGCCCTCCTCAACTACTCTCCCCTTCCCACAATTCTCAAGTTTCCTATCCTCACCTACTCTCCCCCATGCCCTCACCTCTAAACTTCCGTACTCGCACTCCTACCTCACTCTGCCCACGTTTTGCCTAGAGAGATAACGACAAATCAAGCAGCTGTGATATCCTCAACAAGTTGTTAAACGATCACATGTGAAAATATCAACAGATCTCTCCAGCAGCAAAAAGTTAACGAATCACATTTCCGATTCATTCTTGAACACAGCCAGTGGGGCGTCTGTGGACGGGTGAGCATCCGTCTGGCTCAGCGCGACGGAGAGCAGGCTGGCCACAAAGCCTCCATGTTGGACCCAAATCTCTGCTATTTACATCAGCCATCCGAAAACGGAACTTGTGACTAAAACCTTTAAACATTTTTCCGAACGACGCGACCTAGCCAAGGAAAACTCAAAGACGTGGGGAGTGCTTCTGTATGGTTGAGAAATGGGAAAATAATGTATTTGGGTGATCAGATTATCAGAGTCTTGACCAAAGACAGAAGAGGAGAAAGACTCTAAGAGTGGATATGATCAGTGACACCCGTAAGTACACGAGAGAGGAACGTGATCAGCGTGTAACCAAATAAAGACAATGACAGAACTCATAACGTCACACACATGACTGACTCGCTCACAGCACGCTAGCCAGACGTCGAAAATGATTGTATAATTATTGACCTTCTGGTCACCAGCGTCTACTAAAAAAAAAAACGGAGAAAAATTAGAACAAATACACATAAGAGCAACAAAGCTCATTCCATCGACGGGGAATGATATAACTGATGACTAGAGATTTATATTCATTTTCCACGATAAATAATAAATACTCTATAAGATCTAGTTTATGTTTGCAAAATACTAAACCTCATTCTGTTCCACTTCTTTCACACTGAACACAGACACCATAACAGGAAACAACTGTATGAAGATGAGGTGGGCCAGTGTACTACAAACATCTGCCAACATCTCATCAATACTTGAGCCACCGAACACTGTCATGTACTACCGTCAGATATCACCTACCTGACACGAACATCCAAACAACGGCAGGACAAATGATCTGTCCATGACGTCACTTACCTGTGACTAAGACACTTGTTCAACTTGGTCCATAATGTAGGTGCAAATGATCGAGTCTCTAGTTTTTCTCCACAGAGTAAAGGATAACGTCCTTCCTCCTCCTCCTCCTCTCTCTCTCTCTCTCTCTCTCTCTCTCTCTCTCTCTCTCTCTCTCTCTCTCCCCTCCCGGGTCCGGCGGCTGTAATTACGTCAGAATACGTTTTCTATTCATCCTTTACGATTACAACTTCCTCAACAGGATATTCTCTCTCTCTCTCTCTCTCTCTCTCTCTCTCTCTCTCTCTCTCTCTCTCTCTCTCTCTCTCTCTCTCTCTCTCTCTCTCCCCTCTCTCTCTCTCTCTCTCTCTCTCTCTCTCTCTCTCTCTCTCTCTCTCTCTCTCTCTCTCTCTCTCCTTCTCGTATTGCTATTTTCCAGCCGGTTGATATGCTTGAAGTAGTGGTGGGTGGAAAGGAGCCTCCTGCTTTACTGTCTTGTCTCCATCTATGGTGGTGGGTGAGGAGGAGCCTTATGCCTTACTATCATATCTCCATGTATATTGGGAGCAGGCTTCTGCTTTACTGTCTCGTCTCCATCTATGGTGGTGGGTGAGAAGGAGCCTTCTGCTTCACTATCTTATCTCCATCTATGGTGGCGGGTGGTGGGTGAGAAGGGGCCTTCTGCTTCACTATCTTGTCTCCATCTATGGTGGCGGGTGGTGGGTGAGAAGGAGCCTTCTGCTTCACTATCTTATCTCCATCTATGGTGGTGGGTGGTGGGTGAGAAGGAGCCTTCTGCTTCACTATCTTGTCTCCATCTATGGTGGCGGGTGGTGGGTGAGAAGGAGCCTTCTGCTTCACTATCTTGTCTCCATCTATGGTAGCGGGTGGTGGGTGAGAAGGAGCCTTCTGCTTCACTATCTTATCTCCATCTATGGTGGTGGGTGGTGGGTGAGAAGGAGCCTTCTGCTTCACTATCTTGTCTCCATCTATGGTGGCGGGTGGTGGGTGAGAAGGAGCCTTCTGCTTCACTATCTTGTCTCCATCTATGGTGGTTGTTGGGAGGAGCCTTCTACTTTTCTATCATGTTTCCATCTATGGTGGTGGGCGAGAAGGAGCCTTCTGCTTTTCTGTCCTTTTTCCAAGTGCAATGGTGTTGAGGAGGAGCCTTTTGCTTTAGTCTCCTGTCACCATCTACAGTGGTGGATGGGGAGAACCCCCTCTGCTATGACCTTTGATGCATTCCACTCGGCTCAGACCTTCATACTTCAGATCTATAATTACAAACGTAATCACAGCTTTAAACATACTACTACAAGCAAATCACGCAAGATATGAATGAAAACACTACACATTATGTAATCAGTAGAAGAAGTACACGACACGTCTCCCTACAGGCAGGTGCTGTCATTATCTCCCTCAGTCAGCTCCTGTTATCATGATCACCGCCTGAATCATCAGCTTCCCTATGCTAAAGTTCATGATGTGAACGCGATACGTGAGTAAGGCTTACCTCGAAGAACTCAAGAGAGTCGTTGCTTTGATCGTCCGTTTGTAGATCCGTCTTCTTGCAACACTACCTCATGCATCAGTAATCCCAATTTACGATCTTGTCTGAATAACTCAGTTATTGTTGGTAGATTGTTCCCGACACAGTATGTAGTTATCTTGCATTCGCTAGATAACTGAAAATCACTGTCCCACTCCGCTACAGTGAAGGATTGTTGTAATCCATGTGATCAGTGATTTAAGATCTCTACCGCGAGATTGGAACTAAGAGTTTATCCTTCCTATTGTCTTTATAACCAAGTGAAGGGATGGATGTCATTGGCGATGGCATGTATGACATATTCACGTTCATTTCATCTGACTTTCCCATAAGACTTTCCTTCAAGCATATCAATCCTGCAAGGTATTTCTTTTTTCTACGTTTTCCGTTGGACGTACTGCCGGAGGAGAGTGGAGGGTGAGGCGAGAGCCTTTGCTCTGCTGTCCTTTTCTTCTACTGCTTAGAAGGGGACTGCGTCTTTCAGTGGCGTCACCTTGGGGTCTGTGTATCTAATTAGGTAAAAGAAGAGAGCAAACTGGGCGGCAACCAGCTCACACCTGAGTCTGGTAATGTATGATCGGCCACTGCCCCAGCCCAGCATGCCTGGAGGACTCGTCTGTAAGCAGGAGAAGCTTCAGAAAGGGAGATTCCGACTCAATCCAGGTTTGGTTGACTAGAGGATGAAGTGCCAGGAGGATCACGGCATCATTCTGGCTGAGGACACCATAGTGAGGGATCTGGATGTCCCTCTACCCTTACCAGATGAAGCTAAGTGTCTCTTACCTCCTCCACTATGGCAAACAAGCCTCGTTAGAACCCAGTGGTCTGCTGCTGTCTGAATCCCTTTGAAGCTCACCCATTTTCACTTGAATTCCAAAAGCTACGTAGTAAACCATGATGCTTCGTGAGTGCAAAACAAATCCAACCAACCATCTACCTCAGCATGGATGGTCGAGAGGGCTTCAGTCCCATCCTCCATCAGGGTCACTAAGGCCGTCAACGTCAACTTACGTCCACAAACTGCAAACTCTTTTCCACCTCCACAGGAGCTGAGGATGACTCCAAGTACCACATATACCCTGTGTGTATATAGCCCATACCTGGGTATGTATATGTTGTTGCATATGACAGCTGTCGACTGCCCAGTGGTCACTGAGGCAAAAACCCTCAGATACAAGTTAAAAACAAACGTTACATTCAGGATTACTTTCAGTCATTTCCCTCAAGGAAATTTACTTAAGGCATATGCAAGTGTGCCGTGCGCACTGGCCCAACCCCAGAGAAAAGTAACTACTCGTTCAAAAAGTAACTACTCGTTCAAAAAGTAACTAATCGAAAGTAACTACTCGTTCAAAAAGTAACTACTCGTACAAAAAGTCACTAATCGAAAGTAACAACTCGTACAAAAAGTAACTTCTCGTTCAAAAAGTAACTACTTGTACAAAAAGTAACTACTCGTTCAAAATGTAACTACTCGTTCAAAAAGTAACAACTCGTACAAAAAGTAACAACTCGTTCAAGAAGTAACTACTCGTACAAAAAGTAACTACTCGTTCAAAAGTACTTTAACTACTCGTACAAAAAGTAACTACTCGTACAAAAAGTAGCTACTCGTTCAAAAGTAACTAATCGTTCAAAAGTAACTACCCGTTCCAATACAGAATGAGTTAATAATAACATTTTCCCTGAGTTGTTTGTTATTTCCTAAATAAACTATAAGGGGAGGGAATTTTGTACTGGTGTGGCCTCATCTCTTCACCATTTTCTGTCTGCTGTCTGCCATTACATTACCATCGGTCATTCACTACGTAAACCTACACCATCAAAGCACTTCATGTTCTTTTTCACAATTTTCTTCTTTGATCTCATGTTATGGACTCTCGGATGTCCTGTTCCTTCATGTGTCAGGGAAGTGTGTGCTATCTGTATCAAGCTGATTGAAAAACTTACAGGTTGTGATCAGGTCACCACTCACACTTCTCTCTTGCATGTTGCGCAAATTCTAGGTCTCTAGCCTTTCCTTCTAACACACTTCTCTCAATTCCGGTACGAACTTTTTTGCCCTCCTGTGTGTGTGTGTGTGTGTGTGTGTGTGTGCAAGCTCCATGACCAGCCATATATTCATAAGCAGTAGGACCATTTCATCATCTGTTGCAGGTAAGATGACACGGTGACATATGGCCGCCTCCACAAGTGCATGACGTGCGCTGCAGGCTGGGAGAGCCCCGGAGAGGCCAGCCAACCCAACTGTTCATGATATGGTCACAAGGTTACCACACGGGCCAACTCTCCCTCCCACAGACAGTGATCACAAATACTGAACACACACGCGCACAAGATATGGATCCCTAGGAGCGTGAAACTATATTCCGTACGGTACAAATAGGTAATTATGAACTCTCTCTCTCTCTCTCTCTCTCTCTCTCTCTCTCTCTCTCTCTCTCTCTCTCTCTCTCTCTCTCTCTCTCTCCCTTTGTCTCTCTCAAACACACAGACACACACACGAGAGTGGAACCCTCCTCCCATGCTGTACAACGAGATAATCAAACACATTAAGAGCCAGAAGGAAGAGGAGGGACAGGGATAACAGCTGAGAAGTATCTGTGTGGACTTGACCAAGTAAACACTGAGTCTGTGAAGACTGGAGGTATCAGGAGACGAGGTATCAGGGAACTACGTCAGGAATAAAGCTATGAACGATGTGAGGAAATACTACCACTTGGACAGACTTGTGCAGACATGGGTCAAGTGAGGAGTGGATTATAACAGATAAGTTCCGAATGATGTATGATACAATAGGAAGGTGAAGAGACAGAGGACCCCACGAGTGGAGAACTCCCCTCCGCCATACTACACACACACACACACACACACACACACACACACACACACACACACACACTCAACCCAAATACATAATTCTAATTCGTTACATAACCTCAGGACACCACCACTTTTTTCCACGGGGCTCCTGCAGCTTCAAGGCTCGCTACAATCACGAGTAGGGAAATGAGGAACTCCTTTGGAGTGAGAAATTCCTCGATGAGACTATACTCCTTTCCGTCCATCGATGATACAACCTCGCTGAAGGTAGACAGACTCTCCGCTCGCGACTTAACCTCACGTACGCCGAGTACAGTAACATCGCACACATGGATCCATACGTCCCTTGTGTCCGGTTTTACCTGAGTGAGGTCATCCAGGAGATGACGTTTCAAGGGCAGGTAGAGAGTGGGTCAGGGAGACCCTTGCACCGACCTCGTCTCTCACTAATTACGAGGTCATTTGACCCCATTCCATCTTTCCTCCAGTTCTGTACACATAACTTCCATTGTTATCTATTCTCTCACTCTGTAACTAGTCCGCTGGAGATGCGGTAATACACGAAAGCGCTCTGGATTCTCGTGTTTCCATTTCCGAGTGGCGTTTCTTCATTTATGAAGTCAGATGTCTGTTGTGATTCTGTGCATTTACATACCTACATGTATGTATTCATTATACATTATACATAAACACATATATACACAGCTGGTTACATATACTAAGCAGAGGAACAGCCAACTATAATAACTATAATAACAACTGGTTCACAAGGATTGTGGCGCTTGGCCCTGGTGCCGCTGCAGCCATGTTCTCCCTCCCGTCCTGCAGCGGTGATGCTGTGAACATGAGAGAGAACAGATCCCAGAGGGGGTGGGATGGAGGGCTCTCGGCAGACAGCGGATGTAAGCGGAGAATCACATAGTATGTAAAAGGCCAAAATAATTCTTTACCAGGAAAGTCAAGGGAGGGGAGGCCCTTCCTTTCGCTTACCGGTACATGAAACTATCGAATATAAAACAGATTAAGACGTTGCCCTTATGAATGTAGAATTCCTTCCCCGTAGAAACATACGTAATAACATATACGTAATAACCTACCTTGTCAGGAAGTATGTGAGGAGGACACAGAAAATATAGTTCCCACAGCGGTAGCGTCACCGGAAGCACACGTTCACAATGTCAATTCGACGATTAAAACATTTGTTTATTTCTTAAAGCCCTCGCCAATGGTGCACACCGTAAGGACAAGAATAAAGACGGACATCAGGCACAGGTATACGTACCTACAACACGGGTCAGCACATGAGACATCTCCCTTGACAAAGAGTGTGGCAACAGTGGGTGAAAGATGAGGGATGAAGGCTCCCACAGCGAGAGAATGATAGGCGACCATTCGACAAGACTCGTGATGGGGGATCAGCAAGGGGATGAAATGAACCACACTAGGGCAAAGCTGGTTGGTCAAACGAGAGCCAACAACTGGGAAACGGGTTCAGCCAGATGTTCCAGGACTCCTACAGATGTGAGCGGATCCTTATTATCGTGGCTGATGCCAAAACCATCGGACGCTTTCGTACCTCCTGCAGCTTACCTAAGTCATGTGTTTTATACCATGTAGCGGAGAAGTAAACATGAAGAAGAGAAACCACTACAGTTCTTCACTCGTCACATACTGATGCAACCCTCTACAAAACAGACCTGCAGAACCTTACCTGTTGCCGACATTTGCCGTCTTCAGCGACCGACCAACCAAATGACGCGTTCGTGATACGTATGGTAATACCAGTTCCACTGTGACATCCGCTCTAAAAAGAGAGAAAAAAAAAAGAGTGAAGGAATGTGGAAATGAATCGACTATATAAACCATTGTTGAACTGATGACGGAATGGACAATAAAACTCATAATGATTGTGGTACAACACGTGAAAACATGTGGATGAATATGTTTAATACTGACGTTTTCCAGGCACTGGGACCCTGGCCTGGCGGACGGGCCCACCAACCTGCAAACAAGACCCCGGGCTGACGAGGTTCGGTGTCCGCGAGACCCGACATGTGCAAGAATTTGGTTCAAGACCGTGACAGATGGTGGCCCATCACGCCTCTCTATTATGCACCAGCACACACACACACACACACACACACACACACACACCTCCCGCACCTCCTCACTCGGCCCAACACCCACTCTACCGTCACCCTTATTTTGATGACATCACCTCTTCCTCACTGTCATGCCCTCGTCATTTTCCTTTCATATTTTATAAAGTTTCGATAAGTCACTCCTACTTGACTCTTCTGTCTACTCTTGTACAATTTCTGGAATTCTGGTCACTATTACTGTCCTCCAGCAAGTAACCTTCTGTTATCTGTCCTTCCCATGTACTGTCCTCCAGCAGATAGCGTCGCCGCAGACCATCAGGTCATCTGTTATCTGTGCTTCCCAAGTCCTGTCCTCCAGTAAGTATCCTCCTCATAGACCATCAGGTCATCTGTTATCTGTCCTTCCCACGCACTGTTTTCCAGTAGACGAACTCGTCATAGACCATCAGGTCTTCTGTTACCTGTCCTCCCCATGTACTGTCCTCCAGCAGATAACCTCGTCATAGACCATCAGGTCTTGTGTTATCTGTCCTTCCCATGTACTGTCCTCCAGCAGATAACCTCGTCATAGACCATCAGGTCTTCTGTTACCTGTACTTCCCATCTACTGTCCTCCAGCAGATAACCTCGTCATAGATCATATCTTGTGCTACCAGTCCTTCCCATGTCCTGCTCTCCAGCAGATAACGTCGCCGCAGACCATCAAGTCTTGTGTTATCTGTCCTTCCCATGTATTGCCATGGAGACTCTTCTCACTTCTATCCTCCGCATGTATGTATTCTGTCTGTGGGTAGGTTTGGGTATGTTCCTTGGGAGAGCCTCCATGACCTCCCTCGTACCACCAGTTCCTCACCCGTAACCACACATCAAGCCAGGAAGGTTAGGTAGGACACGTCATCGTCAGAAGCATTCAGATCCTTGTGTTTTGTCACACAGTGTGTGTGTGTGGAGGGGTCTTGCCTGAGGTAATGTGTTCGGGAGGGTAACGCTAGCTATTTACCAGATAAAGCCATATGGTCACTTTCCTGGACCCGAGGACCAGAGGTTGAACTACCAACTTTCTGTATCCTGGGAAGATGATAGTACAAAACAAGCAAAGCTGCTCGTTTGTATTCAGACAAGAAAATAAAACTCATACCTCGGATGAATTTCTCCCACCAAAACAGATAACTAGAGTGACTTCCGAGGAATTAAAAGAAAACTCATTGAAATACAATTCTTTAGCGTAAGTCTGAAAGTCTTTTTAAAGTAACGTATTAGACCGTATCGTCCCTTACAAATACTCTTACTCTTATGTCAGGTAGTAGTCAGTCAGGCAAGAACTAGGGAGGTATGTATTACCGGTCCTACCCGCCTGGGTGGGTATCGGGGGGGGGGGGGGGGGCTCAGTGATGGCTGGGCAGTGAGCAAGCACTTCAATGGCTGTCAAGTTGCACTCCCTTGTGTGTGCCTCACCCACACGTGGGTGTCGGTACACAAACATACAATCTCTCTATCTTACACACACACACACTTGACAACACGAAACTCACGCGGCGACGCTCTTCACGCAAGTCTACGTAACTCAGGTGTTAAGAATCTCTCTCATATATATATATATATATATATATATATATATATATATATATATATATATATATATATATATATATATATAAGGTGATGGCTTAATGGTAAGAGAATTCGTCTCATATGCCTTAAGGCCGCAGGTGAGAACCCAGCTCTGGTTTTATCGAGTGAGGACCTCCAGCGCAGGCCACTCAGTTCCAAGGATGTCATTAAGAAAGCTGAGGAGGAGGATGGTTCCATATACGTGTCACTGGGGATGGCTCCTGGTAAGCTGAGAACCCTCGATCATGTGAGGACCTTAGGGCTAGGGATGGCTCCAGGTAAGCTGAGAACCCTCGATCATGCTACAGGTGAGGACCTTAGGGCTAGGGATGGCTCATGGTCAGCGGAGAACCCTCGATCATGCTACAGGTGAGGACCTTAGGGCTAGGGATGGCTCCAGGTAAGCTGAGAACCATCGATCATGCTACAGGTGAGGACCTTAGGGCTAGGGATGGCTCATGGTCAGCGGAGAACCCTCGATCATGCTACAGGTGAGGACCTTAGGGCTGAGGATGGCTCCAGGTAAGCGGAGAACTTGCAGGTGCCCACGGGAGGAATCCGGTAGCCAGAGGAGGAACCCTTCCGCACATCTGTGTCCGACAACCTCGGGAATGATGGTGTGGATGACTCTGGCTGGCGAAGTCGCCAACACAGTGAAAACAATTATGCTTTTCACCATGCCACAGTACGTATATGATCCACGTCTCTCGTAAGGCAATGGATGATACAGAATACTGCCAAGTTTCCCAAGTGTTATTTGCATGATACAGTAGAAGTATCTGCTCCAGACTGTACGCACTAATTTCTCAGAGAATCGTTGAGGGACTCAAAGTCACTATTTCTTGTTACAGGAGTAATAAACGAGGCCTTTCGCCGACAGAGGCCCTAAACCTGTTGTTAAAGTATTGATAAGGGAACAGATATATGGCCACTTTTATTGCAAGTCCCCAGCAATAAATCTCTTGAGGAACAATACTTAAGTAGCTCATCGACTTCCCACCGCACTGTGAGGTGAGGGATGGGCGCTGGAAAACGATAGGTGACGTTGGGGTTAAACTCGAGGTGTTCAGAGGCGGAGGGAAAGAAGTTACTCATCTCCCACACCATCTTCAAAGAGCCACTTTAAGTTTTTGTACCTTCGACATCAATGGTTTGACGTGACTCTCCTTCAAGCGTTGTAGTATGGCTCAGTAGGAAAACTTCTTGTAGACAAGTCACTCATTACCCCAGCATGATGTAACGGTAGCAAGTCGCGCTGCTGCTCGATAAAAGGAACCTGTCTCTCTGCTGCATGAGTCGCCTAGTACAGGTGATGCACGGGTGTCTCTGGAGTGCACGGTGGTAGAGAGGTACTTCTTGCACAATACACACAACTCCCTCTTGGGTTACCGGTAACTTCTGCCTGTGTGTATCACACGCACATAAAAAGAATAAATGTAAAAAATGGAAGTTTATACTGACTTACAATGTGAATCATGAGGTACCCCAGGCACACACGCCTGTCTGACTGTATTCATGACCCTGACTGTGGTGGGAAGTGCGTCACTCTATAATGACTTGGTTATTCAGACACAGCTATGTGTCCGATCCTCACCCGTACACGACCCCCGGGGGCTAAATTGTGAGGCGTCGCAGCACCTCTGATGGTCCTACGAGGTTATAACGAAAGTATGTCACCACAATGGTCCTTATATGAGGTACTTCTCACATAAGACATCATTTGCTGTTGTTAATACACAATTTCTGGAGGTTAAGGCCATTCATACGTAGCCATGTATGGTTCATGGTTCATTCATACATCGCGTACATATAGTTATACATTCTAGATTAAATGCACGCAGACCTACATAAGTAGTCCATAAGTACAAAGTCGATACATAAATGGTTAAGTACGCATAACGCTACATAAACAGTTACGCACACAGATCTGTATACGAGACCATGCACCCGTGCATAATGTCGTGTGAAACCAGGAACAAGTGACCACATACCGTCATGCCACAGGTCATGAGCGCCCTCCTACAGCAAACGGTACACTGTCACCCACGACCCTTGAGAGCATTTAAGACTTTCTCCAGCTGGCACTCCCGACATCTCTGACCCGTCAGGGGAGGGTGTGCCGTAGGGCACTTCATGTCTTGACGGGCAGAGCCAAGCGGAAACATCCTCACCTGGTCTGGGACGTACCGTACGGCATCCTCCCCTGGGAGAGGTCACAGCACCCACCCAGGCCTTAGGAGAAGCCACCGACACAGCTCCAAGTCCCTGGCGGAGGCCGCGTCACCGGTGCTCAACCCTTGGGGGTGGCCACAAATACACAGCCCCTATACCCTGTGAAGGACACGGCCACGGACAACCCCAGGTCCCTGGTGGAGGCAATGTCCACAGAACTCAGGCCCTGGGAAGGCCACGCTCCCAGCTTCTTGGGGGAGGCCAAGTTCTCAGCACCCAGGCCCTGGGGGAAGAACAAAGTTCGATGGCCTCACTTGTGGCATGACGCAGGGCAAGGCTCCAGGGCAGGAGGCAGCTGCTGCTGCTGCTGGTTGTTTATCTCAAGCTTTTGAATATTAGTCGCACTGTCATCTTCCTTCAACTGTGGTCGGCTCCTCCACTCACCTACTGCTTCTGTGTGACTCAAGTTGCCTCCTATAATTCCACTGCTTTTGACCGTGTCGCTCTGTCGGTATAACTAACTGTGTGTCAGTCTTGACAGCACCGCTCACTCGCTTCCCCTGACTGTGTCACTCTGGTCAGCACGCTTCACTGCCCTTGACTGTCATTCTGGTAGGCACACCTAAATGCCTCTGTCTGTGTCACTCTGGCCAGTACGCTTCACTGCCTCTGACTCTGTCATTCTGGTAGGCACACCTAAGTACCTATGACTGTGTCATTCTGGTAGGCACACCTAAGTACCTATGACTGTGTCACTCTTGTAGGCACATCCTAATATAACTGTGCCACTCTCGTCAGTACCACTCACTCGCTACCACTAACTGCAATAGCTCGCTCCACTACGAAGTTCCCTTTTTGCAGTATTCATCCAGATCTCTGTAACTACAATGATATGAAACCTTTTTTTTTTTTTTTATCAAACCAAATGATGTAAATTCATGGCGTTTTAAGCTAATGTTTCTGGTATTGTTGTAACACACGTTAGTGTTTTGTTCAGTCAGACATGGGGGAATGTGACGTCAGCCTTTGAAGTCAGGGCCCCGTGGGTCCCTAGATATAATGTGTGGCCCACCTTAGATGGTGGCACCTGACCCACATATAACAAATGATATCCCATGTCTGTCATCAATATGCTCCAGGTGAACACCTGCTTAATGCGTTTGTCTAAAACCCGATACAGCCTTGCAACACCATCGCCGTACAAAGCAGACGCCATCTTAAGCACACAAGCTCCGACCTCCACTGAAGCCGTTTCACAGATCTGTCAGCCGCGCAGATACCCTTCACTCTCTCAAAGATCCTTAACATTCCAATCATAGATTCATATCCTTCGTGGTCACTTAAGGAAGAAGACCCACCCACTAACACAACCTCTCTGCGATTGTCCACAAGCTTGAAAACAATTATACTCGCCAGGGATCTCTATATAGATCTACCCCACGCCACGGTGTTGCTCCCAACCTAAACATCAACTGTGATGTCATCAACAGAGTTCCTAACTTTGTTTTATACC
Source organism: Panulirus ornatus (assembly GCF_036320965.1). Lineage (NCBI taxonomy): Eukaryota > Metazoa > Arthropoda > Malacostraca > Decapoda > Palinuridae > Panulirus > Panulirus ornatus. The sequence goes on from NC_092237.1 coordinate 45,720,990, forward strand.
TCGTGAGTTATTGTGTCTCTCAGCCTAACCCCCAGAGTACCACAGACTCGTTCTCATTCTATTCCTCCCACTAAAACTCCGTAGCCAACTGCCTTATTAATGAGTCCCTGACGAGGGTGAGCTTACACACAGCAGGTGGGGAGGAGGGAGACTACACAGAGCAGGTGGGGAGGAGGGAGACTACACAGAGCAGGTGGGGAGGAGGGAGACTACACACAGCAGGTGGGGAGGAGGGAGACTACACAGATCAGGTGGGGAGGGAGGAGACTACACAGAGCAGGTGGGGAGGAGGGAGACTACACAGAGCAGGTGGGGAGGAGGGAGACTACACAGAGCAGGTGGGGAGGAGGGAGACTACACAGAGCAGGTGGGGAGGGAGACTACACAGAGCAGGTGGGGAGGGAGACTACACAGAGCAGGTGGGGAGGGAGACTACACAGAGCAGGTGTGGAGGGAGACTACACAGAGCAGGTGTGGAGGGAGACTACACAGAGCAGGTGTGGAGGGAGACTACACAGAGCAGGTGGGGAGGAGGGAGACTGCACAGAGCAGGTGGGGAGGGAGACTACACAGAGCAGGTGGGGAGGGAGACTACACAGAGCAGGTGGGGAGGAGGGAGACTGCACAGAGCAGGTGGGGAGGGAGACTACACAGAGCAGGTGGGGAGGGAGATTACACAGACAGGTGTGGAGGGAGACTACACAGAGCAGGGGGGGAGGGAGACTACACAGAGCAGGGGGGGAGGGAGACTGCACAGAGCAGGGGGGGAGGGAGACTACACAGAGCTGGGGGGGAGAGAGACTACACAGAGCTGGGGGGGAGAGAGACTACACAGAGCAGGTGGGGAGGGAGACTACACAGAGCAGGTGGGGAGGGAGACTACACAGAGCAGGTGGGGAGGGAGACTACACAGAGCAAATGGGGAGGGAGACTACACAGAGCAGGGGGGGAGGGAGACTACACAGAGCAGGTGGGGAGGGAGACTGCACAGACCAGGTGGGGAGGGAGACTACACAGAGCAGGGGGGGAGAGAGACTTCACAGAGCAGGTGGGGAGGAAGACTACACAGAGCAGGTGGGGAGGGAGACTACACAGAGCAGGTGGGAAGGGAGACTACACAGAGCAGGTGGGGAGGGAGACTACACAGAGCAGGTGGGAAGGGAGACTACACAGAGCAGGTGGGGAGGAAGACTACACAGAGCAGGTGGGGAGGGAGACTACACAGAGCAGGTGGGGAGGGAGACTACACAGAGCAGGTGGGGAGGGAGACTACACAGAGCAGGTGGGGAGGGAGACTACACAGAGCAGGTGGGGAGGGAGACTACACAGAGCAGGTGGGGAGGGAGACTACACAGAGCAGGGGGGGAGGGAGACTACACAGAGCAGGTGGGGAGGGAGACTACACAGACCAGGTGGGGAGAGAGACTGCAC